>NC_088216.1:50236794-50345927 GCF_036934945.1 Oncorhynchus masou masou | reverse complement strand
TTTTTTTACATGAAATGCGGTAGGCATTATTTGGGTGGAATGCTGTTTTTTAAGTCCCATTATGGTAGTGACTGCCCATCACTTATTAACCAGCAGTTACTCACATTACTTTAATAAAATATTGCAGTTGTTGTGCATATTACATTTGTTTTATTTGATAACTATTTCATTCAAGTCATCATCTCATCTCTTCAGAGCTACTGCCTATGCTGTTTTACAAAATCACTATTTTAGTAGTTCTTAAAATCACTATTTTAGTAGTTCTTCAAAGTAAAGAAGGCATACTCGTCTATGAAAAGCCAACTGACATATACTCCTGAGGTACTGACCTGTTGTCCCCTCTACAACCACTGTGATTATTATTGGACCATTATTTGATCATCTATGAACGTTTGAACATCTTGAAGAACAATCTGGCCTTAATAGCCATGTACTCTTAATAGCCATGTCAGTCTGTTATAGCCTGTGTTCTCCTGTGTGAATTTAAGTATGATCTCTCTTATTCCTCTGTTTCTTTCTTTCTTTCATCTCTCTCTCTCTCTCTGAGGACCAGAGCCTTAGGACCATGCCTCAGGACTACCTGGCTTGATGACTCCTTGCTGTCCCCAGTCCACCTGGCCGTGCTGCTGCTCCAGTTTCAACTGTTCTGCTTGTGGCTATGGAACCCTGACCTGTTCACCAGACGTGCTACCTCTCCCAGGCCTGCTGTTTTCAACTCTCTAGAGACAGCAGGAGCGGTAGAGATACTCTGAATGATCGGCTATGAAAAGCCAACTGACATTTACACCTGAGATACTGACGTGTTGCACCCTCGACAACCACTGTGATTATTATTATTATTTGACCCTGCAGGTCATCTATGAACATTTGAACATCTTGGCCATGTTCTGTTATAATCTTCACCCTTCAAAGCCAGAAGAGGACTGGCCACCCCTCATAGCCTGGTTCCTCTAGGTTTCTTCCTAGAGAGGGAGTTCTTCCTAGCCACCGTGCTTCTACACCTGCATTGCTTGCTGTTTGGGGTTTTAGGCTGGGTTTCTGTACAGCACTTTGTGACATCAGCTGATGTAAGAAGGGCTTTATAAATACATTTGATTTATTGATCATACTTTTATGACTGCTTTGATGACTCCACTCTTGATCGTGCATGCTTCTGTCTCGTATGTAGCAGGCTTAAAAGAAACACGGACCGGACAAGTAGGCACGCAATGAATTATGGTCATTTTAGTTAATTATCATGTTTTTTGCGCTAAACTATGCAGAACATTAGCCTGTTGGAAACTAGACCTCCCTACTACTTCACACAGTTTGAGCATGATCTGATTTATTTATAGAGAAACTGCAACCCAATGTGAGCATTGAGAAGAACTATAAAACAAAAAAAACGAATGGAATCCAAATAATTGAACCAAAGTCGGTAATTTTTACATTTTTAGTTCTAGATAACATTTTATTTGTAGAAATTCGCAAAAAATGCAGTTCTTTAGTATTTTACAGATAGAAAGATGAAAGAAGTATTTTTCCACAATCTGCTCTGGTCCTGGAGTGTCTTAATAAAATGAAACAAAAATATTTAGGCTGACTTCATCCAGTATCCAGAAAAATGTATTTGCATGGTATGCAAATATGCCCATATATAATTAGGTATTTCCTAATTTGCATATATTCATAAAATATTTCATAAAAAGTGTAATACAATTCAGACTTCTGTGAAAGCAGCTGCAAACCCAAACAGTTCAATCAAGGACACTTCAAGACTTCTTAAAATAATACTTTATTAACATCTCAAAAAAGTATAAATGGTTGTAATGGAGAAACACAAATATTATATTTAGTTTGTTGTTGTTGCACAAGCCTGGAGTAGATTCCTGAGAAGAAGTGAGTATGGGTCAGTATAGGTCATAGGGGTCAGGGTTCAGAGTGTAATGGGACTAGTGTGTGTAAACATATTCTGACCTCTAATACCTCAACCCCACTGTCAACCCTCCTCTCCTTCTATTCTGCCGGCGGCTCGCCCACACTAGTCTTGTCTCAGATCTGTTTGTAATGTCTTGTCAAATCTTATATCACCATTGTCATGCCAAACATATAGAGGAATGGCCATATAGGAGGTGGTTATATACAACATAAACAGATCTGTCACCAGGCTACCACTAAACATACACCACAACCAGGCCACTGTCACAAGAATACACAGGAAGAGTACAAAGCAGAGGACAAACAAACATCTCCAAACATTCATAAACCCGATGGAATTCCCAAATAAAATGTGGGAAAAGGGATACAATCTCCCATCTGCATTTGATATGAAATGGCAGGGACAGATGATTCACATGAAATTGATGAGATGCTGGGGACTTTCCCATCACTATGACATGGTGACATTGAGGCTTGGCGCCACTTGCAGGGAGGGAGCAGGACTACATGTGAAACTTTGTCCGTATCAAATATCAAACCTGAACCAAGGTGGGGTTCTAGCGCTACATAGCTGTTTACGTTGGATAAGTATGGTTCCACAGGATGTAACCTACACAGAACAGGATGTAAACTACACAGAACAGGAAGTAACCGACACAGAACAGGATGTAAACTACACAGAACAGGAAGTAACCGACACAGAACAGGAAGTAACCGACACAGAACAGGATGTAACCGACACAGAACAGGATGTAAACTACACAGAACAGGAAGTAACCGACACAGAACAGGATGTTTTTTAAATTATTTTTTAAATTGAACCTTTATTTAACTAGGCAAGTCAGTTAAGAACAAATTCTTATTTACAATGACGGCCTACACCGGCCAAACTCGAACGACGATGGGCCAATTGTGCGCCGCCTACAATGCATTCAGAAAGTATTCACACCCGTTGACTTTTTCCGCATTGTGTTGTGTTACAGCCTGAATTTAAAATGGATTACATTTAGATTGTTGGTCACTAGCCTACACACAATACCTCATAATGAATTATGTTCATTGAAAAGCTGACAACACTGTAGTTACTCAACAACACTAACCTAATTGACAAAGTGAAAAGAAGGAAGACTGTAGAAAATACAAATACTCCAAAACATGCATCCTCTTTGCAACAAGGCACTAAAGTAATACTGCAAAATGTAGGAATGCAATTCACTTTTTGTCCTGAATACATCGTGTTATGTTTGGGTCAAATCCAATACAACACATTACTGAGTAACACCATATTTTCAAACACAGTGGTAGCTGCATCATGTTATGGGTACGCTTGTAATCATTAAGGACTGGGGAGTTTTCAGTATTAAAAATAAACGGAATGGAGCTAAGCACAAACAAAATCTTATAGGAAAACATGGTTCAGTCTGCTTTCCACCGGACACTGGGAGATTCAGTTAGCTTTCGCAAGACAATAACATAAAACACAAGGCCATCTCTACACTGCTGTGCCACCAGAGATTCTGGCTTGGAGCCCAGGCTCTGTCGCAGCTGGCCCATGGAGCAGCGCACAATTGGCCCAGTGTTGTCTGGGTTAGGGAGGGTTTGGCCGGCAGGGATATCCTTGTCTCATCGTGCAATAGCGACACCTGTGGCGGGCTGGGTGCAGTGCACGCTGACCAAGTCGCCAGGTGTATGGTGTTTCCTCCAACACATTGGTGCGGCTGGCTCCCGGGTTGATGTGCATTGTGTCAAGAAGCAGTGCGGCTTGGTTGGGTTGTGTTTCAAAGGATGCATGGCTCTCGACCTTCGCCTCTCCTGAGTCTGTACGGGAATTGCAGCGATGAGACAAGACAGTAACTACTACCAATTGGATACCACGAAAAAAAGGGGTAAAAAAAATAAACAATAATTTTGAAATATATATTTATACACACTACCGTTCGAAAGTTTGTGGTCACCTAGAAATGTCCTTGCTTTTGAAAGAAAAGCATTTTATTTTGTCCATTTAAAATAACATCAAATTGATCAGAAATACATTGTAGACATTGTTAATGTTGTAAAGTTATGCAAGTATCTCAAAACTCAGTTTGCAGCACACACAAAACAAATATTAGGCTTGTCTCTGCTGCTATTTCCAAGAAGTTTGATCTAGCAAGCTAACGGTAGCCACTTAGCAAGTTAGCAAAACCCAGCTGGAGATAATTTCTTTGTCACATCTTCGATAGTTAATAGTTATAACTTAACATAATAGTTATAACTTAATAGTTATAAGATATATAGATGGTAAACATTAGTAGTGAATTTCATATAAGTGTAAATTGATCACCTCACTTAAGTTGCGCTGTAGGAGTGACTCGCCTCACGGAAGCTCCCATTTAGCGCATTGTGCTTCTTTGTAAACCAACACACGTTACTGGATCAAACCGCTGTGTTGGGAAACTAGTACTGGTAAGCTTCATATTTAAAAAGCTTCATAATTAAAAACGATCTAATGGGCAAAATGATGAACGCGATATGCGCTATCTATTACCTAGTGCACAAGTTGACGCTGGTATTTATTTAAAAAGTACTACTATTCAAAGCCCAAAAAACGTCACTTATCAAAATGCTAACATAATGCTAACAAGTACTAAGGACTCCTCATGGAGAATACTAACTAAATGCTAACGAGCACATTGCGAACTTGTATAGTTTCTGATTTATCTCTACGAGTAAATAAAAAAATTCTGCTCACAGTCTGCTGCACACAGAAAACGATTATTAACCAGCAAGGCTCTTGATCCAGAAGGAGATTCTCTGCTGTTACCAAGAAAATGCTAGAATTTTTAAGAAGCTAACCACTTAGCTAGATAGTTAACTAGCTACTAAATTAGCACACCAAATGCACAACAGCAGACCATTTAGCACATCTTAGACAGTTCACTTAACAGCTATAAGATATCTACTGTAGCTGGCAAACATTTAGTTGTGAATTCCATACAGTAATTAGATCACATGGCACATGCTGCACTCACAGGGCTCCAGTCATTGTGACATGTGACTGGGGACTACCGTAAACTGCATATTCATGTGACAGAAGAAATTAAGAATGCAATGTTTTGGGGCGGCAGGTAGCCTAGTGGTTAGAGCGTTGCGCCAGTAACCGAAGGGTTGCTGGATCGAGTCCTTGAGATGACAAGGTAAAAATATGTCGTTCTGCCCCTGAACAAGGCAATTATCCCAATGTTTCCCGGTAGGCCGTCAATGTAAATAAGAATTTGTTCTTAATTTTTTAATTTCACCTTTATTTAACCAGGTAGGACAGTTGAGAACAAGTTCTCATTTACAACTGCAACCTGGCCAAGATAAAGCAAAGCAGTGTGACACAAACAACAACACAGAGTTACACATGGAATAAACAAACATACTGTAACGACCCTAGGTTTATAAGCGCGGATATCGACTCTGCCGCTCGAGCATGCTTTTGTGGCACAGTCGATAGTGCGCCGGACCTCGGGCTTGAAGGTCGAGGGTTTGAGACCTGCTCCCTGCTTTCAAAGAGCGCGTCCTTGCGCTAGCTTGCGACTCTACGTCTTACAGGAACGCGCTCGACCTTCTAGTCCGAGGTCCTACGCGCTACCGACTGTGCCACAAAAGCATGCTCGAGCGGCAATACAGTCAATAACACAATACAGTCAATAACACAATAGAAAAAAGTCCATATAAAGTGTGTGCAAATGAAGTAAGATAAGGGAGGTAAGGCAATAAATAGGCCATAGTGGCGAAATAATTACAATTTAGCAATTAAACAATGGAGTGATAGATGTGCAGAAGATCAATGTGCAAGTAGATACTGGGGTGCACAGGAGCAACAAACAAAAAAACGTATGGGGATGAGGTAGTTGGATGGGCTATTTACAGATGGGCTATGTACAGGTGCAGTGATATGTGAGCTGATCTGACAGCTGGTGCTTAAAGTTAGTGATGGAGTTATGAGTCTCCAGCTTCAGTGATTTTTGCAATTCGTTCCAGTCATTGGAAGCAGGGAACTGGAAGGAAAGGCAGTCAAAGGAGGAATTGGCTTTGGGGGTGACCAGTGAGATATACCTGCTGGGACGAATGCTACGGGTGGATGCTGCTATGGTGACCAGTGATGGTGACCAATTTTGTAATTGACCGCCGAAGTCAAGGATCGGTAGAATAGTCAGTTTTACGAGGGTATGTTTGGCAGCATGAGTGAAGGATGCTTTGTTGCGAAATAGGAAGCCGATTCTAGATTTAATTTTGGATTGGATTTGCCTAGTTGACTTGCCTAGTTAAATAAAGATTCAATTATTTTTATTTTTATTCAACAAGGTGACTGCAGGTATTTACTTAAAAAGTAGCTACAAATATTCACATTTATTAAAAAACATCAAAGTTTTAACGGTATTGAAGGTATTGAAAAAACATCCCGTGGCTTTTTCCAAATACCCCAGTATACGGTATTTACGGTACACTACCCAAGCCTAACTCCCATCACAGCTTGTTGTTCCGAGGCCAGACTTTCTATTTAAAAGCTAAAATTCCAGTCTCCAATTAGTCTTATAGTAGTGAATAACTCACACTCCCTAGTCCCGACGACTCTCAGATCTAATGGTAATATTAATGCAATGTCATAAGAAAATAATGCATCAAGAAGTTTGAAGTTTACTGCTGCCTGCCAGACCTGTTTTAATAAGATCCTTATCAATTAATTACATAAACAATTTCTAACAAGGCAGATGAGGAAGGGGAGTGGTGGTGATGGAGCTGGTGGAGGAGGAAGGGAAGTGGTGGGGGAGGAGGAGGAGGAAGAAGAGAAAAATAGGAAGAGGAGGAGCAAACAATGAGGCGAGGCCCCTGGAGCCAAACACCCCTGGGACCTGGGACAGTGTAGTAGGGAGGACATAGAGGGCAGACACTGTGAAAGGGTGAAAAATACTGCAGCTTTAGAAGGGGTAGAGAATGTGATATACAGTATAGGTACCTCTTCTCCAAACTACAATCCACAGAAGATTGAAAAGTAGTAGCTGGCTGTGTGCTACTAATAATGTTCTGAGCTTTGTCCCCAAGTGCTGGGATCTATCCTCAAATATAAAATTGACTTTCTAGAGAGAGGAATGTTGTAGATGGCAACAAAATATGACATCTTGTGGTTCTTCTGAAACAGGAAACATAGAATTCTCAATATCTTCGCTTTGCGTGAAACATCTACTGATTCTTGTGCTTTCAAAACAGGCTATCAAAACAGCTCACGAGAATGGGACCACAATTCAATAAGACACATCAGAGGTTTGGTATTGACTAAGCAATCTGTAAATACATATGCATTTTGATTCAATTAAAATATCAATAATGACACCTCCCTCACTGGCATTCACATGGTTATGTCTGCCATGTGTTGTCTAAACAAGGTTGCCAAATCGATCCCCTCCCAATCCCCCTAGGAATGTTTCATACAGAGAAAAAATACAATGTATCAGTTCATTATCATTTAAAGTGGCATGGGTATCTTGATCTGAGGATGGCTCTGTAAAAATTAATTTGCCTGAAATTAATTTAAGATATAAATGTAATCAATTTAAGATATAGGGTTATTTTTCTGCACCATGCTTTCAGAAGTGTATAATTTATTTGCAAAGCAGCGTGTCCCCGATGGAGGTATTTGAGTTGACAGTTGATTGAAAAATCAGAATCCCATGGCATGGCCATGCACCACCAGAACCTCATGACTGAGAAGTCATCGGGCGCAGCCAATCGTATTAGTGATTCCTAACCATACCTGGGCTCAAATGCTTAAAAAAAGATATATATATTTTGAGCATTTACATGAGTCTGTCTAGGGTTTATAGCAGGAACCATGTTACCGATATTTTCCTCCGAATCACACTCCCGTTCCTCGGGATACATTTCTGCAAGAAACAGGTCAATTATGATATGTGTACTGTAGCTAAAAAATTAATACTAAGTGTATATTGTGTAGTAAGCTGTTAGTAGCCCACGTGCCTCACCCTAATAATTGTCTATTTTCACCTCTTAATTTCATCTACTGTCCTGACTTGGTTGTGCACATGTATAACTGTTTATTGAGAAATGTAATCATCGATTTTTTTGTAAAAGCTTTCATTGTCTGCTTATGTGTCCCCTTTATTTATCTTACGGTTCTGACTTGGTGTACAAGGAGATCACTAAGAACGGCCCATGTTCTGAATTCTGTCGCTGTATATTTCCAAAGTGCTGAACAAATAGTTATATGGCCTAGCTTGCTCATTAATGTCTCCATCGAAATTACGCATTGCCTCTTTTCTGCCTGCCGTTCCCTTATGCTATACGTAGTTTGTACATCTCAATTGTCAGTAGAAACCACATTTGTTCAAGCAAGTCAGCCATATCGTCTATGTTTTTTTAAAGGCAGTAAATGAGGCTGAATGAAGTGTTTTGTTGCCAGACAAGGTTCAGCTGTTTGCCAGGTGTAGCAGTGGTAAGGTGTTGGGACTGCTGTTGGGACTCTATGTAGGCCCTAACAGTCTGTGGGCACCATTTGTCATCATTATAGTGAAATTAATGTATTGTTTGGTGTTGTGTAGTGGCTTTGCTGACATGCATCCCACCTTTTTTTCCCACCAAGATTTACATGATAAAATCACCATTGATATTGTTTATGCTGATACAGAAAGCTACACGTGACCTTGAAATGCAATTAGTAGGCCTACAGTAACACAACTTTTGAGCTACCAGTAGGGTAGACTTACCTAATTTTATTAATTCAAAACATGTTGGTTGTGTAGCAGAGCTTCCCTGAAAGTAATGCCACCGAGACAGAATTGAACATCTGCAAGTGCAGAATAAAATGTAGCCTTCAGGCAGTTTGACTAGTGGATTGATCCGACATGCAAGGGAAGTGCAGAGGGAGCTTTAGCAGCAAAACATCCAAGAACAGGGGTTCTTAAACTTTTTCAGCCTAGGACTCAAGCTTAGGAAAACATGCAACTATATGTAAATATTGGTACATTTCATTGCCCTTATGCCTAAAAAAATGCAATACAAACAAATAACAACGAAATACCCATATGTCTTTTCATGTTTATTTTTCCCCATTAAAAACACTCTTACATACCTGTCTAGGTTGGAACTGTTGCGGATAAATTAGAATAAATAATTTTATTCGGAACTGGAATAAACGGAGATGTAAAACAGAACACACACAGGTTTTTTGATCGTGCAAACCTAAGTAACAGTACAGATTTAAAAAAATGTCAGGCTTACTGTACATCTTACTGTATGAATTATTGTTGATAGAAAGTCTCGGTTGGAACTGCTGCTGTTAAAATGTATATTCTTTATTCTGAACTGGAATAAACTGATTGATCACGTCACACAGATGTAGACCAGAAAACATACACACAGACACACAGTTCTAATGAGAGGTGTGTGGCTGGTTGAAGTTTTCAACAAGCATCTATATTCTGGGCTCAGTTTTTGACAGTGCAACAGTGAGGTCATGCTCAGCAAATCAAATCAAAGTTTATTTGTCACGTGCGCCGAATACAACAGGTGTAAACCTTACAGTGACCTTACAGGCTCGAACCAATGGTGCCAAAAAAAGGTATGTGTGTGTGTCGGTAAGTAAAGAAATAAAACAACAGTAGAAAGACATTTGAAAAAGAGTAGCAAGGCTATATACAGACACCTGTTAGTCAGGCTTATTGAGGTAGTATGTACATGTCGGTATCGTTAAAGTGACTGTGCATATATGATGAACAGAGTAGCAGAACCGTAAAAAGAGGGGTTGGCGGGTGGTGGGACACAATGCAGATAGTAAATAGTCCAGGTAACCAATGGTTACCTGTTCAGGAGTCTTATGGCTTGGGGGTAAAAACTGTTGAGAAGCCTTTTTGTCCTAGACTTGGCACTACGGTACCGCTTGCCATGCGGTAGTAGAGAGAACAGTCTATGACTGGGGTGGCTGGGGTCTTTGACAATTTTTAGGGCCTTCCTCTGACACCGCCTGGTCTAGAGGTCCTGGATGGCAGTCAGCTTTGTCCCAGTGATGTACTGGGCCGTACACACTACCCTCTGAAGTGCCTTGCGGTCGGAGGCCGAGCAATTGCCGTACCAGGCAGTGATGCAACCTGTCAGGTTGCTCTCGATGTTGCAGCTGTAGAACCTTTTGAGGATCTCAGGACCCATGCCAAATCTTTTTATTTTCCTGAGGGGGAATAGGCTTTGTCGTGCCCTCTTCACGACTGTCTTGGTGTGTTAGGACCAATCTAGTTTGTTGTTGATGTGGACACTAAGGAATTTGAAGCTCGAAACCTGCTCCACTACAGCCCCATCGATGAGAATGGGGACATGCTCGGGGGTCCTTTTGCTGTAGTCCACAATCACCTCCTTAGACTTGGTTATATTGAGGGATAGGCCTACCACTGTTGTGTCGTCAGCAAACTTAATGGTGGTGCTGGAGTCGTGCCTGGCCATGCAGTCGTGGGTGAACAGGGAGTACAGGAGGGGACAGAGCACGCACCCCTGGGGAGCTCCAATGTGGAGGATCAGCGTGGCAGATGTGTTGCTACCTACCCTCACCACCTGGGGCGGCCTGTCAGGAAGTCCAGGATCCAGTTGCAGAGGGAGGTGTTTAGTCCCAGGATCCCAAGCTTGGTGATGAGCTTTGAGGGTACCATGGTGTTGAACGCTGAGCTGTAGTCAATGAACAGCATTCTCACATAGGTGTTCCTTTTGTCCAGGTGGGAAAGGGCATTGTGGAGTGCATTAGAGATTGCATCATCTGTGGATCTGTTTGGGCTGTATGCAAATTGGAGTGGGTCTAGGGTTTCTGGGATAATGGTGTTGATGTGAGCCATTACCAGCCTTTCAAAGCACTTCATGGCTACAGACATGAGTGCTACGGGTCTGTAGTCATTTAGGCAGGTTACCTTTGTGTTCTTGGGCACAGGGACTATGGTGGTCTGCTTGAAGCATGTTGGTATTACAGACTCAATAAGGGACATGTTGAAAATGTCAGTGAAGACACCTGCCAGCTGGGCAGCTCGCGGCTGTGCTTCTCTTTGTAGTCTGTAATAGTTTGCAAACCCTGCCACATCCGACGAGCGTCCGAGCCGGTGTAGTATGATTCAATCTTAGCCCTGTATTGACGCTTTGCCTGTTTCATGGCAGGGCATAGCGGAATTTCTTGTAAGCTTCCGGGTCCCGCACCTTGAAAGCAGCAGCTCTACCCTTAAGCTCAGTGAGAATGTTGCCTGTAATCCATGTCTTCTGGTTGGGGTATGTACATACAGTCACTGTGGGGACGACGTCCTCGATGCACTTATTGATAAGCCAGTGACTGATGTGGTGTATTACTCAATGTCATCGGAAGTGATAGCAAAGCAGTCCTGTAGTTTAGCATCTGCTTCATCTAACCATGTTTTTATAGACCGAGTCACTGGTGCTTCCTGCTTTCATTTTTGCCTGTAAGCAGGAATCAGGAGGATTGTGGTCGGATTTACCAAATGGAGGGTGAGGGAGAGCTTTGTACGCGTCTCTGTGTGTGGAGTACAGGTGATCTAGAATTTGTTTTCCTCTGGTTGCACATTTAACATGTTGATAGAGATTTGGTAGAACTGATTTAAGTTTCCCTGCATTAAAGTCTCCGGCCACTAGGAGCGCCGCTTCTGGGTGAGTGGTTTCCTGTTTGCTTATTTCCTCATACAGCTGATTAAGTGTGGTCTTTGTGCCAGCATCTGTCTGTGGTGGTAAATAAACAGCTACGAAAAGTATAGCTGAGAACTCTCTAGGCAAGTAGTGTGGCCTGCAGTTTATCACAATATACTCAACTTCAGGCGAGATTTCATGTACCTGCTGTTGTTTACAAATATGCACATACACCCCCCCCCCGTTGGCGAGTAATATTGATGGTAACGGCAGCTTTCCTAGTTGTCTTCTGCAGGTCCGGACGAGGCATCCGGCTCTTCATCCCCTGCGTCGCTTCCTTTTGCGAAAAATTGGGATGTCTGCCCTGTGGGTTGTTTGGAGAATATCGTGTGAGTCCTGCTTGCTGCTGTTGTTGTTGTTGTTGAAGAAATCTTTGTCTAATCTGAGGTGAGTGATCGCTGTCCTGATATCCAGAAGCTCTTTTCTACTGTAAGATACGGTTGCAGAAACATTATGTACAAAATAATTTACAAATATCGCGGGAAAAAAACACATAATAGCACAATTGGTTAGGAGACAGTAAAACGGCGGCCATCTCCTCCGGCGCCACCTTGAACAGCATTGACACTGTTTCTGTATTTGAGAACCCTGACTTGCATAAGTATGCTTTCTCAGTCAGGCAGGATATCGCTTCCTGCTGCAGATGAGCAACCCAGAACTGTGTGAGTGTTTGTCCCAAAAAGCATCTTGCTTCAATCAGAGGTCAATCAGTGACATTGACCTCATCCCATCAGTAGATGATGCCTGGCTATTCTTTAAAAGTGCCTTCCTCACCATCTTAAATAAGCATGCCCCATTCAAAAAATGTAGAACTAGGAATAGATATAGTCCTTGCTTCACTCCAGACCTGTCTGCCCTTTCCAACACAAAAACATCCGGTGGCGTTCTGCATTAGCATCGAATAGCCCCCGTGATATGCAACTTTTCAGGGAAGTAAGGAACAAATATACACAACCAGTTAGGAAAGCTAAGGATAGCTTTTTCAAACAGAAATGTGCATACTGTAGTACTAACTCAAAAAGTTCTGGGACACTGTCCATGGAGAATAAGAGCACCTCCTCCCAGCTGCCCACTGCTCTGAGGCTAGGAAACACTGTCACTACCAATAAATCCACTATAACTGATAATTATAATAAATTAATAATTAATTAAGTATTTCTCTACAGCTGGTCATGCTCTCCACCTGGCTATCCCTACCCCAGCAACCCACCAAAGCCCACACAATTTCTCCATTACCCAAATTCAGATAGCTGATGTTCTGAAAGAGCTGCAAAATCTGGACCCTACAAACATCCGGGCTAGACAATCTGGACCCTCTCTTTCTAAAATGATCTGCCGAAATTGTTGCAACCCCTATTACTAGCCTGTTCAACCTCTCTTTCGAATTGTCTGAGACTCCCAAAGATTAGAAAGCTGCCGCGGTCATCCCCTCTTCAAAAGACCCAAACTGCTACAAACCTATATCTATCCTACCCTGTCTTTCTAAGGTCTTCGAAAGCCAAGTTAACAAACAGATTACCGACCATTTCGAATCCCACCGTACCTTCTCCGCTATGCAATCTGGTTTCAGAGCTGGTCATGGGTGCACCTTAGCCACGCTCAAGGTCCTAAACGACATCATAACCCCCATCGATAAGAGACATTACTGTGCAGCCGTATTCATCGACCTGGCCAAGGCTTTCTACTCTGTCAATCATCACATTCTTTATTGGCAGACTTGACGGCCTTGGTTTCTCAAATGATTGCCTCACCTGGTTTACCAACTACTTCTCTGATAGAGTTCAGTGTGTCAAATCGGAGGGCCTGTTGTCCGGACCTCTGGCAGTCTCTATGGCGGTGCCACAAGGTTCAATCCTCGAGCCGACTCTCTTCTCTGTATACATCAATGACGTCGCTCTTGCTGCTGGTGATTCTCTGATCCAACTCTACGCAGACGACACCATTCTGTATACCTCTGGCCCTTCTTTGGACACTGTGTTAACTAACCTCCAGATGAGCTTCAATGCCATACAACTCTCCTTCCGTGGCCTCCAACTGCTCTTAAACGCCAGTAAAACTAAATGCATGCTCTTCAACCGATCACTGCCCGCAACTGCTCGCCCGTCCAGCATCACTACTCTGGACGGCTCTGACTTAGAATACTTGGACAACTACAAATACCTAGGTGTCTCGTTAGACTGTAAACTCTCCTTCCAGACTCACATTAAGCTTCTCCAATCCAAAATTAAATCTAGAATTGGCTTCCTATATCGCAACAAAGTATCCTTCACTCATGCTGCCAAACATACCCTCGGAAAACTGACCATCCTACAGATCCTCGACTTCGGTGACTCTACTCAACAAACTGGATGCAGTTTATCACAGTGCCATCCGTTTTGCCACCAAAGCCCCATACACTACCCACCACTGCGACATGTACGCTCTCGTTGGTTGGCCCTCGCATCATACTCGTCGCCAAACCCACTGGCTCCAGGTCATCTACAAGACCCTGCTAGGTAAAGCCCCACCTTATCTCAGCTCACTGGTCACCATAGCAGCACCCACCCGTAGCACGCGCTCCAGCAGGTATATCTCACTGGTCACCCCCAATGCCAATTCCTCCTTTGGTCGTCTTTCCTTTCAGTTCTCTGCTGCCAATGACTTTAACGAACTGCAAAAATCTCTGAAGCTGGAGACTCATATCTCCCTCAATAGCTTTAAGCACCAGCTGTCAGAGCAGCTCACAGATCACTGCACCTGTACATAGCCCATCTTTAAACAGCCCATCTATCTACTTACCTCATCCCCATACAGTATTTATTTATTTATCTTGCTCCTTTGCACCCCAGTATCTCTACTTGCACATTCATCTTCTGCACATCTACCATTCCAGTGTTTAATTGCTATATTGTAATTACTTTGCCACCATGGCCTATTTATTGCCTTAACTCCCTTATCTTACCTCATTTGCACTCACTGTATATAGACTTTTTGTTTTCTTTTGTTCTACTGTATTATTGACTATGTTTTGTTTATTCCATGTGTAACTCTGTGTTGTTGTGTGTGTCGAATTGCTATGCTTTATCTTGGCCAGGTTGCAGTTGCAAATGAGAACTTGTTCTCAACTAGCCTACCTGGTTAAATAAAGGTTAAATAAAAAAATGGACATGAAAAATGGAGCGGCGATGGTTAGAAAGCCGGTGACCTCCGAACGCCTCCCGAACAAGGAGGAGCCGATTTCAGCGGAATTCGTGACAGTGGGAATAACAAGTCAGCAGTGTTGCCAACTAATTTTCAGGGTAAGTTGCTAGGGGCAGGTTGATTTGTTGCTAAAAGTTGCTAAATGACGTTGTGATGTCATTGCGTGATAATGTTAAACTGCGTCATTACGTAGAATACACAATAACGTTACACAAATTGGCTGGCCATCTCGGCAAAAGATATGATTTGACATTTGTTCAGGTACAGACTCACACTCTTTTCTGTACTTCTGGCTGTACAATTTTGATTGAGACATGTTGATTGATGTTGTAAGTTCTGTTCAAGATCAAACATTCGTGACCAACTATATTCATTGGGTTTGGCTCGTCGAACTTGTACTACTGCCGCTGCAGTCAGCCAACAATGATGCGCAATTCACTGAAATTGCTGCTGGCCTGCTGCTGCCTGTGCACGAGCTGAGCGCCTGCTGCTGACATCACTCACAACTTACTTTTGCAGCCAGGCACGTGTGTTGTGACTGAGTGTGTGACAGAGAAAATCGTTTTTGTGTCATTTAGAGGGTAAATGTGTGCATTTTAGCATTTGATTCACTTTTCAAAAGTAGCTAAATTTGTTGCTAGGTGCTGTTTGAAAAAAAAGTTGCCAGGGTAGTCTGAAAAGTTGCTAAATCTAGCAACAAAATTGCTAAGTTGGCATCACTGCAAGTCAGTGGCTTGAACCATAGCGCTGCAGTTTGTGGGTTGTGGAAGGATCTTCGAGAAAACTGCAGAAAAAAAGATCTGGTAAACCGCGAAGCACACGGGCATCTCCCTCTACCTATGGAATGCCGTTTGGGTCTTAAAGCACGTGGTCAAAAGGAGATCTTTTTAATGCTACGTGTGTAAAGTAAACAGGTGCAGGCGCTAAATTAATGTGTGCATACGTTAAATTAATGTCTTCACGTGCTAAATTAAGCGCGTGCAAATGTGCAAAATAAACGGCTGCAAGCGGTCCTGCAAACGTCAACTTAATGCCTACAGCTGCTAAATATACACCTACACACGCTAATTTAACGTGTTCCTTAATATTCAAATTTTACTAGCCAATTTCCCTAGCTCCTCCTTTCAACCAGGTTTCAGTAATCAGTGTACTCCACCTATACTACTTCCTGTGGCTTCCCCTCCACCAATCCCTGGGGCTTATCGTCCACCTTCACCACACTCTTCTGTTGATGTTGGTGATGACAAAGAGTAAGTCATCCCTGTAAATAATTCAATGTCTTGTTATTACAGATGAATTGTGGGAAGTATCTGAGCTTTGTTATTCTGAATGTCTCTTTTAGTGTTGACCTCCAAACACTACTGAAGTTAATGAGATGCCAACCAAATTAATGTGATGAGGGAAAACGTTTCTGATTGTGCAATGAGAGGCTTTAAGAGAGCCCGCTTTAATCCGGAGGCAAAAATAGACATGGTTTTTAGGGATGCTGATGGAAAAGGGGCAGCTGATAAGGGTGGTCCCTCAAGAGAATTTCTCCGGCTGCTAATGAGTGACATCCTTCCTGTGGCCTCCCCTCCTGTAACGACGGGTGAGTGATGGGTGTGGAGTTAGACACAGAGAGCAGAAAGTGAACAGGAAAAAACACTTTAATGTCCTCTTTCAAAGTAACAGGTCCAAACTTAGGTGAAGCCCTAAACACAGGTGCAAACAAACCCAAAACCACTGTTACAAAAACCCGGACAGCGAAAACCCAAAAGACAACGATACACCACTAACGTAACAATAACAATAAGCCCGCACAAACACCAGCGAGCTAAATGAACTTAAATAACACCCATCCCAAAACCCCAACAAGGAACAGGTGAAAACAATTAGACAAAAACAAACGAAAAGGAAAAAGGGATCGGTGGCAGCTAGTAGACCGGCGACGACGACCGCCACCAGAACAGGAAGGGGAGCCACCTTCGGTGGTATTTGTGACAGTACACCCCCTCCCCCCCCGATGCGCGGCTCCCGCAGCGCGCTGACACCGGCCTCGGGGACGACCCGCAGGGCGTTCCGGATGGAGGCGATGGAACTCCCTTAGCATAGTGGGATCCAATATATCTCCCACCAGGACTCAGCACCTCTCCTCCGGACCGTACCCCTCCCAGTCCACGAGGTACTGCAGGCCCCTCACCTGGCGTCTCGAGTCCAGAATGGCCCGTATCGTGTACGCCGGGGACCCCTCGATGTCCAGAGGGGGCGGAGGGACCTCCGGAACCTCACTTTCCTGCATGGGACCAGCTACCACCGGCCTGAGGAGAGACACATGAAACGAGGGGTTAACACGATAATACGAAGGGAGTAACAATCAATAACAAACCTCGTTTATTCTCCTCAGGACATTAAATGGCACCACACACTGCGGACCCAGCTTCTGGCAGGGCAGGCGGAGGGGCAGGTTTCGGGTCGAGAGCCAGACCCTGTCCCCCGGTGCAAACACGGGAGCCTCACTGCGGTGACGGTCAGCGCTCCACTTCTGCCGTCCACTCGCCTGACGCAATGACTCCTGGACGGCTCTCCAGGTCTCCTTAGAGCGCTGCACCCACTCCTCCACCGCAGGAGCCTCGGTCTGGCTCTGATGCCATGGTGCCAGAACCGGCTGGTACCCTGTTAAGGGAATTTTTATCAATGATGACTAATTATGTATACATTTCAATCAGGATGTACTAATCAGCATACTATTATGTTACTGTATATGTACTAATCAGAATACTATTATGTTACTGTATATGTATGATTTTTCTTTCTTGATCCCAGTACTGAATATAATGTGTGTGAATTTGGTCAAGAGTTAGAACAATGACTGTCTGTTCCTTGGTACAAATGAATGAATGATATCTTCAGACTGGCTAGAATGCTTATCTACACGAGAAAACCTTGGCTCGTAAATTATATTAAATTGGTAGGGAGACGGATGTGGGAAGGCTTGAGATGCAGCCTTTGTACTGGAACGGAGATGGCACGGGTTGGTGTTGAAACTAATGACGTCAATTTTCAGTTTATAACCTGTGGTAAACTGTATCATATTCAGTACTCTCGTGAATAAACTCTGCTGTTTGACTTTAAGACTGGGCTCTGTCCATTATTATAGAATAAGGGTCTTACAAATCCTTATGAATTGACAGAGTGTTTAATTTTAATTGAGTATTAAAACATAGAGCAATTTAATTCCTTTAACATACCCCAACACACACTCAAACGATGACATGTTGGTAGAGGAGTGGCTTCGTGAGTTCTGGGCCATTTCAGCCCAGGGGATGTATCTCGCCCACTCCCCTACCTTCCACACTCGGGACGTAAACTGGGGACCCCGATCAGAAACGATATCCTCGGGCACCCCGTAGTGCTGGAAGACATGGGTGAACAATGCTTCCGCAGTCTGCAGGGCCGTAGGGAGACCGGGCAACGGGATAAGACGGCAGGACTTCGAGAACCGATCCACAACGACCAGGATCGTCGTGTTCCCCTGAGACAGGGGAAGATCTGTAAGAAAATATACCGATAGATGTGGCCTTCAACCTGTGCCAGAACTAAGAAAAAATAGCAGAATATGAGAGATCTTGAGAAAGAGAGATCTTGGAGAAAGTAAGTGACTTTATACTGTGCTGAATGTTATGTTACTGTTAATTATTTTGCACTAAGTTTGAAAAAAATTAAATTGGGTTGTAGTTCATGAGAACTTTTCCACATGGATTTGGTTTATTTTTGTTGGCAGTCAATCTTTAAAGGTAGTGATAATCAGTTTATTGTTTTGCTAATTTGTCCCAAAACACAGTTCAGTAAACAATCTAAGACCAGTAAAAACAAACTGTTGACAAGGCACAGGAAGTGGTCATGTTGGGTCCAGTGTGATACATTCGTACATTGGAAAGGGATGCCCTGGTGGAGTCAGCCACAAAGTTCTGCTTAGAAAGCAGGATACTGGATGCTCTTGAGTAGTGAGTTTCCATATATCTAAGGAATCTCAAGTTTAGTTAAATTCTTCAGGGCAAATGCATATACTTGTTTTACTTTATAGATTCAAAGAGGGTCTGGAGTGTCTAGGTCTCCTGCCTTACATGAGTAGACACTTCAGAGGTTTTCATCTACGCTGAGAAACCTCTCTTTGCCAAAGACATAGCTTCTCTCCAAAGCAGAGCGCTCCCCACCTGGTACCAATCAAAGAGCAATAGAGAGCAGAGTCATATGTTGCTGGAGGGACTGACTTCTGGACGTGGAAGGTTAGATGCAAAACCATGATCATTGAAGTAACACGGCCCACATCAGTAAAACATCACCTAATCACAAACACAACTGTGGGACAGCATTTTGTAGCCTTATTCTTCCATGGGCCCCCTAAAAATGTAATAGATACATTAAATCCCAAACTACTTTCACTTAAGAGTATTGTGTTCTCCAACAAGTGTTACTTATGGACTTTAATGCCCCCCCCCTTTCCTTTTTTCAGAGGGGAACACATAATCATGGAGGTTTTAATTTTCACTTCGAGGGCTTCAGCATTCCTAGGCTGGGATTGGCAGTGGAACCACAACTACAGTTCTCTGAAACCGGATGGCAAGCGGTACCGGAGCACCAAGTCTAGGTCCAAGAGGCTTCTAAACAGATTCTACCCACAAGCCATAAGACTACTGAACATCTAATCAAATGGCTACCCAGACTATTTTCTGCGTCTCTATCTATGCATTGTCACTTTAATACTTTAATATCTCTACCTACATGTATATAGTAACTCGACTAACCAGTGCCCCCGCACATTCCCTGTATATAGGCTTGTTATTGTTATTTTACTGATGCTCTTTAATTATTTACTTTTGTAACTGCATTGCTGGTTAGGGCTTGTAAGTAAACATTTCACTGTAAGATCTACACCTGTTGTATTTGTCATATGTGACAAATACAATTTGATTTAAATATTTCATTTAAGGAGAATTATCCAAAACATTTATTACATGACCACCTAGTAAGTTAGGAATACTGCAGTCAATGTTTATTGATGTGTCCCAAAATAATTGATATTATGAACGTTTCTGACAGGATTGTCCATCAGCAACAAAAAAAGTTGCGCAGTGAAAGTTTTCAAAAACATTACAACCAACCAGAATCAATTGGACACAGTAATACATAATGCAGCTTTAATATTTAAATAAATGTATGATGCAAAGTAGTTAAGTCATGTATGTCAAGGGAATATGTTACAATATGTGCAATGTTACCATATGTTACCATAAATCAAATCAAATCAAATTTATTTATATGGCCCTTCGTACATCAGCTGATATCTTAAAGTGCTGTACAGAAACCCAGCCTAAAACCCCAAACAGCAAGCAATGCAGGTGTAGAAGCACTGTGGTTAGGAAAAACTCTTGACAGTAAATATGGACATTTAATTTACATGTGTTATGGCAATAAGACACTGCAGTTGGTACACAGGTCATGGTACAGCAAGTTTGAGGGTAGTGAAGAACCACAAGTGGGACTTGTGTGAGTGACGTTACTGAGGGCAGAAAAGGATATCAGGGTGCTTGAAGCTGCTGATCATCTCCATGCCAATGTACAGTAGATGGGAGAATGGTCAAGTATCACCATCTACTTTGTTTGGCTTATGTTGAGACTTGTACTATCACAATTGTTAGGTCCCACAGCTCCTTCATGTACTCATGTGTACCATGGTAGTGTCGGGTCCATTCTGTGGATACACATTCTTATAATGTAAAAAATCTTATGATGGCGTTGAAAGCAGAGCTATAAAAGAAAATGCACTCTGACGTATGTAAAAATGTATAATTGACATTTGTTGGGACAATAGGCAAATAATATTGCTGCTACTATGACCGAAAAGAGCATCTGGATAAGAAAGGCACGTACTCACCAAGTACAGAGGCACGTACTCACAAGTTCTTTTCTATAAGTAGTCTGACGCAAGGGGTATACTTTTTCTCCGAGATCAGGCCCAGATTCCTGTTATTTGCGTGAAGAAAATACGGAGGTACAGGGGGAAGAGATCGGGGTGCATTGTGAGAATTAGTCGGCAAGCGGGTAACCCGACTCTACCATCCGTTCTATTGGCCAACATGCAATCCCTGGAGAATAAACTGGATGAGCTCCGTTCAAGACTATCCTACCAACAGGACATTAAAAGCTGCATTATCTTATGTTTCACAGAGTCGTGGCTGAACGACAACATGGATAATATACAATTGGCTGGGTTTCCGTGCATCAGTAAGAGAACAGCTACGTCCGGCAAGACGAGGTGGTGTGTCTATTTGTCAATAACAGCTGGTGTGCAATGTCTAATAATTATGGAAGTCTTGAGGTAGAGAACCTCATGATAGGTTGTACAGTAGACCACACTATCTATTTTTCGTAGCCATCTATTTACCAACGCAAACCGATGCTGTAAAATGCCATAAGCAAACATAAGCAAACAAGAAATTGCTCATTCAGAAGCGTCGCTCCTAGTGGCCGGGGACTTAAATGCAGGCAAACTTCAATCTGTTTTACCTCATTTCCACCAGCATGTCACATGTGCAACCAGAGGAGAAAAGAAACTCTAGACTACCTTTACTCTACACACAGAGACACAGACAAAGTTCTCCCTCGCCCTCCATTTGGCAAATCTTACCATAATTATATCCTCCCGATTCCTGCTTACAAGCAAAAACTAAAGCAGGAAGTACCAGTGACATGCTCAATACAGAAGTGGTCAGATTACGAGGATGCTACGCTATAGGACTGTTTTGCTAGCACAGACTGGAATATGTTCTGGTATTCATCCATTGGCATTGAGGAGTATAACACCTCGGCCAACGGCTTCATCAGTAAGTGCATCGACGACATCATTCCCACAGTGACCATACCTACATATCCCAACCTGAGCTAAAGGCTAGAGCTGCCGCTTTCAAGGAGCTGGACACTAATCCGGACGCTTATAAGAAATCCCACTATGCCCTCAGACGAACCATAAAAAAGGCAAAGCTTCAATACAGGACTAAGATCAATCCTACAACACCGGCTCTGACTCCCGTCGGATGTGGCAGAACTTGCAAACTATTACGGACTAGAAAGGGAAACCCAGCTGCGAGCTGCCCAGTGATGCAAGGCTACCAGACGGACTAAATGCCTTTTATGCTCACTTTGAGGAAAGCGACACTGAAGCATGGATGAGAGCACCACAGCTGTTTCGGATGACAGTGTGATCACGCTCTCCGTAGCCGATGTAACCATTTAAACAGGTCAACATTCACAAGGCCATGGGGCCAGACGGATTACCAGGATGTGTACTCAGAGTACGCACTGACCAACTGGACATTTTCAATCTCTCCCTGACCAAATCTGTAAAAACCTACTTGTTTCAAGCAGATAGTCCCTGTGCCAAAGAAAGCGAAGGTAACCTGCCTAAATGACTACTGTCTCGTAGCACTCACGTCGGTAGCCATGAAGTGTTTTGAAAGGCTGGTCATGGCTCACATCAACACCATCATCCCGGAAACCCTAGACCCAGTCCAATTCGCATGCCGCCTCAACAGATCCACAGATGACACAATCTCTATTGCATTCCACACTGCCCTTTCCCACCTGGACAAAAGGAACACCTATGTAAGAATGCTGTTAATCGACTACACCTCAGCGCTCAACACCATAGAGCCCACAAAGCTCATCACTAAGCTAAGGACCCTAGGACTAAACACCTCCCGCTGCAACTGGATCCTGGACTTCCTGATGGGCCACCCCCAGGTGGTAAGGGTAGGCAACAACACATCTGCCTTGCTGATCCTTAACAAGGGGGCCCCTCAGGACTGCATGCTTAGTCCCCTCCTGTACTCCCTGTTCAACCATGACTGCGTGGCCAAGCACGACTCCAACACCATCATTAAGCTTGCTGACGACACAATGGGGGTAGACCTGATCACGGACAATGTGGTGCCAGGACAAAAACCTCTCCCTCAATGTGAGCAAGACAAAATAGATTATTGTGGACTACAGAAAAAGGAGGGCTGAACACACAGTCACTTTACTCCTACCTACATGTACAAATTACCTCAACTAACCTGTACCCCCCGCACATTGACTCGGTACCGGTACCCCCTTAATATAACCTAATTTTTGTTATTTTGTGTTACTTTTTATCTTTTACTTTAGTATATTTACTAAATATTTTCTTTATTGTATTTCTTGAACTGCATTGTTGGTTAAGGGCTTGTAGCATTTCACGGTAAGGTCTACACTTGTTGCATGTGACAAATGCAATTTGATTTGATGTGAAAAAGGATGAGGCCACTGTTCTTGGGGACCTTCAATGCTGCAGAAATGTTCAGACATTTTTTGGTAGACTTCCCCAGATCTGTGCCTCGACACAATCCAGGCTTGGAGCTCTACGGAAAATTCCTTCGACCTCATGGCTTGGTTTTTGCTCTGACATGCACTGGTAACTGAGGGACCTTACATACATGAGGGGAACATTTTGACATTTGCCGCATGGTTGATGAGAAACTCCATATTGCAAATGTACGGTCCCTTACTAGACGTCTGCAAATGTTTCTAAAATTGGGCCAGATCTTAAAACATTCATTACCTTAGACGAGCTTTTCTGTTGGCACTCCTATATGTCCCATAAACATCACAATTGGGTCTTTTTCCCGATTAAATCCATCATTGTATACCCAAAATGTAATTTCATGAAGGCTGGTCTGATCCAGGAAAATTCCCATTTACAAGACGCAACGTCACTTTTTAAATTACAAAAGTTGCCTATAAACTTTTACAAATCACTTCAAACTACTTTTCTAAACCAACTTTAGGTATTAATAAACGTTAATAATCTATCAAATTGATCACGGGGCGATCTGCATTCGATAGCAAGTCTTAATCATCCTCCATGTTTACACTTTCATAACATCCTGCAGTGCGGCTCAAGACAGGACTTGCCTATACGTCATCTAACCAAGGATAAAGGACGAATAAAATGCCAGTACAGGCGCCATCGTGTGGAAGCTGTAGGCATTGTAATGGGATCCTCTTTTTTTCTGTCACCTTAAACAATGCATTGACTGGTGGATAAATATTTTGGTGTTTTTGGTGAACAGTTTTCCCTGGGATTTTTACTCCTAAACACGTTCTGTTATAGCCACAGACACGATTTAACCAGTTTTAGAGACGTCTGAGTGTTTTCTATACACACATACTTATCATATGCATATACTATATTCCTGGCATGAGTAGCAGGACGTTGAAATGTTGCGCAATGTTTTACAAAAAGCTGTGAAAATTCGCATCATCCTTAGGAGGTTTAAAGACACACAGAGCCTGCAATGGCATTACCATATTCTCAAGGCCATGCAGAGTTCAACGAGATGCCCTGCTAGACCGTAGCTCGCTCGGTCTAAGCGCAGCGACCATGAGAAAAAGTAGGCCCAAAATGAAGCCTGGCCCTAAATTTAAATTGCTTATGGGTACAGAGAGAGAACCATTAGGGTTAGAAGCACAATTCGACCTCAGGTACGTTCCTGAGGTCCTCCCGATCTGTGCAAGCCTAACCTTGACCGTGTAGCATTAACCTTTAACAGTTAAAAGGTGTTAACATCAAACAGTTTTCACTGACTTCTCTCCCCATAGAAATACATTGCCTGCTCCCCTATATTCAATCTGAAGCCTATGTGGGTTATGAATGTCTTATGAACCTGTCTTCGATGACAATCCATCAGGCCACTATGAGGTCTACCTGTGTTGAGTCTAAGCTTCCTGGAGCAACCGGAAGTGGTTAATTTCACCCAAAAGGAATTTTGATGTACATAACCCTCATGAACTGTAAATCAGTCATTTCTCCCAACAAACAGAAATAAGGCCCAAAATGAAGCCTGGACCTAAATTTCAAGTGCTTTTGGGAGACGGAGAGAACCGTTAAGATTAGAAGCACAATTTGACTTCAGGAACATTCCCGAGGTCCTCCCAATCTGTGCAAGCCTAACCTTGACCATGTGGCCTTAACCCTTAACAGTGAAAACAGTTTTTTTTTCATCTCACAGTTTACAATGACTTCTCTCCCCATAGGAATGCCTTCTCCCCTAAATTCAACCTGAAGCCTATGTGGGTTATGAATGTCTTATGAACCTGTCTTTGATGACAATCCATCAAGCCACTATGAGGTCTACCTGTGTCGATTCTAAGCTTCCTGAAGCAACCGGAAGTGGTTAAAATCACCCTAAAAGTGTTTTGCCATACCCAACCTGCAGTTTGATAGAAATAGTGAAACCCTTTTTAAAATCAGTCAGTTCTTAACGTATAGACTTAAAACTCAGGATTCTGTAAAAGCCTACTACAATGAGGATATGTTTACTTTTAGCTTCCTGTGCCAACCGGCAGTGCCATAATTGGGGTAAAAGGGTCTGTTTCGAAGGGTTAAAAAAGTCAGATCTTCCCAAAACGTCATGTGTGATTAAACAACCCTCATGAACTGTAAATCAGTCATTCATCCCATCAGATTTCCAAGAAAAACTCACACTTACATAGCAAGAATGGAATGACACAGTGTGGGGCTTAGAGACACAGAGCCTGCAATATTTACCTTTCTTCGAACTATCAAAGAACTGTTAGACCTAGAGCTCTGAAACTTTAGAAACCTGTATTAGAGCTCAAGTCGATAGTGCACGGTGAGTTATGTGGCTCTAGAAGGTTCTCAGACCGAGAAACAGCCTTGTACATTTGCAATAACTTAAATGCATTTTGACATCACGAAAATGACGACATTTAGAAATGTCCCAGTGTCGCAAGACTAGGTGCATTGAAACTGCCTTTGCCCATAGAGACGGACCCTAATGTTTCTGTCCGATAGCTCATTCAAGGACCCCATAGCAACGCCCGGAAATTGTGGATTTTCAACACCAATTAAGGTCGCTACTCGGGCTCCAAATGACCTATCGAGCCGAAACTTGGGATTCGGGGTCGCCTCAGCTAGGCCTACAAATAATGTCAGAACTGGACCAGCAGCTAGAACGTAACTACGTGTTTTATGTTTTTATTAGAAGGCGCTGTCGTTCTTCCCCTGAACAAGGCAACTAACCCACTGTTCCCCGGTAGGCCGTCATTGTAAATAAGAATTTGTTCTTAACTGACTTGCCTAGTTACATTTTTCTTTTAAACTTTCCGAATGCACTGTAGGCTGTGTGCCATTTTTTAAATGTATGTAGTTCTGTCCTTGAGCTTTTGTTGTCTTTTAACGTTATGTATTATGTTTTGTGTGGACCCCCAGGACCCAAATAAATACTAAATGTACTGATAGGTGGATGCACTTTGCATTCTGTCAACTTTGAGAAAAACAACTTAGTTGTGCCTGTTGTTCACACACGTATCAGCCTTCTCATTGGCTCAAATGTTTCCACCTGATCTCACCTGCCTTCCATCGTTGAAGGCATGTATTTCTATTGTATTGCAGTCAGTAGAATATTTTGTCAATACACCAGATAATCTTTGCCCACACTAAAGTGGAAGTGTTGTTTCTATCTTCACCACTAAGTGGCACAACAAACCAAATTACGAATCTGACTCTGCTGTATTGTAAAACATGTGTATTTGCAACTTTTCACCACCAAGGGTCAGTGTGGTATAATTTCAACAAAAGAGTACCAAAAGACCATTTCAGATACAGATTTCTCATTTATTTTCTTGTTCTGTTAATGCCTGTGCAAGGTTAAGAGTTACAAAATCTACTTACTATATAATGATTATATATATCCTGTGTCTATCATACCATGTTATTCATACATACAGGTAGTTTTCAACTTTATGCATATTATTTTCCATTTGAAATGTATCTATAACACTTTTAACATGTGTTTTGCTGATTAATGATCCCTCATATAATACATACAGGAACACATACCACCAAGCAAGCAAGTCCATCTATATACTGTACAAGTCCAAAGTAGGCCTACAAGAAAAACAGTGGTAAGTGTGCAATCTACTTCACCAAGTAAGAGATCCGGTCCACATGTAACAGCACAACTAACCTTGTTACATACACTGATGCTCTTTTGTCTTCATACACATAACTGTATCAATATACTCTACATACAGTATGCAGGATCAACCAGTTCAGGCTCACAGAGAATGACCAAATCAAATCAGTGCATTATTCTCTTTAGTAGACTGGGTCTGGTCATGACAAGGTGTTTGCTCTTTTCTTGAGGTACCACCGCTAATCTCAAACTGGAGAGAGAGAGACAGAACGGTGAGAGAAAAAGAAGGAGAAAGAAAGAGAGCGAGGGAGAAATGGAGAAAGAAAGATAGGAATACTTATTACAATCTCCAGAGTAATAAATGCTAGTCTCAGACTCCCAGCTCACAAACACCAAGCTTCCATTTGAGAGGGTTTGTGGCGGCAGGGTAGCCTAGTGGTTTGAGCGTTGGACGAGTAACCAAAAGGTTGCAAGTTCAAACCCCCAAGCTGACAAGGTACAAATCTGTCATTCTGCCCCTGAACAGGCAGTTAATCCACTGTTCTGAGGCTGTCATTGAAAAAAAAATTGTTATTAACTGACTTGCCTAGTAAAATAAAGGTAAAATTAAAAATAAAAAAATCTGAAAAACAATCCACAGTTATCTCTCTATGGCTAGAACAGTAAACAAAGAGTTATCCAGTGCATCCCTTTGAACAGGTTTGTTCTGTGGCAGTTATGTGCCACGTGGGGAGAGTAGAAACATCATTTTTAATGATTATCAAAGTAGGGTTCATGTTTCATAATCTCCACCGACAAGCACACAGTCAATACTGGTGGATGTTCAGCTGTCAATAAATCAATTAAAATCAGCCCTCATCCTACATGTTGAATCCAACCTCCTACTAGTTAGTGGTCGATATTGTTCCCACAGAGACAAGGCCTCAATGTGTTTCTTTTGTCACAGCCAGCGGAAATGAAGAAGACGCTGCCGGTTTGGAGAAAAGTTAAGTCTCCGACCGTACATTTATTTTTTATTTTTTACAGATATCCACACATGATACAATCAGTATGGACGAACAAGGAGTTACAGAATATAGATATGCCTTCAGTAGCAGGATTTTCAGAAACACGAACCCCCCTAAAACATTTAGCCAGTTATTTTCCAGCCTCCTCATTTTAGCCTTCATGGACAGCCATGTGTGGATGCACAGTGTCCTATATTGGGCTATGCTGCAGCCTGCTCAGTCAGTTCCATACTACAGTTCCTGGGCTCTGTCTGGGACTGCTGCAGCCTGCTCAGCCAGGCTACATGTTACCCTGTTTGTCTGAGGATGAAGAGGAAGTGGAGGGGGACGGGGATGGTGCCTTGGGGAACACCCTGTCTGTGGGGGTGATAGAGGCTGGACTACCCATGCCTGAGGAACTGGAACTACTGGACCTGTGCTGCCCCTGTCCATGGCCCGGGTGGATGGGGGCAGGCCGGAGTGGTCTGATCGGCGGTGGCCTCAGGGGGGCGATGGGCCTCCGTGCAGTCGGTTTGAAGGTGCTCATGGTCTCGGAGGACGAGGAACAGCTGCTACGGCGTAGGGCAGCGTCAGGGTCCCGGATGGCCATGGTGTTAGTGTGGAGGGGGCTGCCGGGGGGCTCAGAGGGTGGTCTGGACCCGGAGGAGGAGGGTTGCTGCTGCTTCAGGGGCTCCAAGGTGTCCAGGACCACATCGGGAGCGTGCTTGGCCACGTTCTGACGCTCCAGCTCACGTAGCTCATGCAGGGCGGTGTTCATGGTCTTTTCTATGTCCTGTAACACACACAGTTTCACTAAATACTGATATTAATCCTGTGTCTTATATCCTGCAACATCTTGGCTGTCCATCGTAGTCAATGATGACGATACTCTCCTACACAATGTATTAGACACCATTAAAAAAAAATACAAAAAAGAACGTCCCATTCAGACATCTGCTGACGTATTGTTAATTATCAAACAAAACACTGACGTAACAACTCTTCAGAATAAAAACTAAACGGTTTTCTTATTGAAAGCAGGGATAAATGGACAAATGAACACCTCACAAACGGTTCCAATATTCTCTCTCTAATGAAGCACACAAAGGGAGCCATATTTAAATGTGGAGATAGCAGCAGCTAACAGACTGAACCGTAATTAGGAAATGAGAAACACGGGTCAAAGAATGAGCCTCTCTCTCAGATATCCTTCCCGCTGCTGCCTTTGACTTTGTTCTTCTGTGTCCTCCTTAGGATCCATAGAATGTACAGGACACATTCTGAGAATACATCTCTCTCTCTGTCTGCCTGTCTCACTCTCCCTAAGAGTCTGTATGCCTCTCTGTCTCTGGACCACAGACAGGAATATCCTCATTAGCTTTCCACTGAATAACTCTAAACCTGGCTGCCTTGGCAGGAAATAGGTCATATGAAAAGAACAGCCGCTATGTATTATGAATAATAAAGGGCTGTTTGGTCTTGCCTGACTTCATCCACTGAATCAGTTGCTTTTAGCTAGCCCCCGTTATATTTGTTAAATTGTCAAGTCTTTATTGCAGTGATTAGAGTCTTACTGCTGCATACCCTGAAAAAGGCCCTTTAGCCAAAACGTTGGTTAAATAAATCCACAAGCAAGGAGCAACATTCTTTCTTCAATAGGTTAGTTTATCATCCGTCAGTCAGCACCTCACCTTTTGGCTGTTGCGAGTTCTTTATTGCTTTACTTTATAGACTCTCACCTCTGCCAGGGCCTCAGCCTCCAGTGATTTGTGGTCACCAAGGCTACCATGGCGGGTGGAGCCGGTGGATGGTCTGAGGACGGAGCCATCGGGGAAGCACTTCCTGTCTGGGTGGTTGATACTTCCAGCGCTGCCAAACGTGCTGAGATGGTGCTTCTCTGGACTGTCCATGCGGCCCCTGCTGACGGATATCTTGTGAGGGCTGCAGGGGCGAGGTATAACCCTAGGGGGCATGTCCATACCTCTGGTGGGGCTGTGGGTGTCGGCTGTGCTCCTGCGGTGAGGGATAGCAGCACCATCTGAACGAACCCTCACCCTGTTGAGCCACAACACACAGAGCAGACAGACTGCTATGATGCTGTCCTGACAACGATAGGACTAGACAGAGTTTAGGCATGGTGCAGATATAAAATATAGTTAATTCAATAAAACTACACTAAATGAACCATTATTATATAGACTCCTCATTGAGGGAAAACATTTAATCCTGCATGTGTCAAGAAAACCTCTATTAAATCTGCATTTCTTCAGATTCTGTGAACGGTGAGCATGAATCAACCAAGTCAAATTTAATGTGTAGCTACCTTCCCAAAGCAGCTCCATAGCGGTGATCAGGGGTATGCTGTGTGTGTTCGCAGGGGGAGCTGCGGTCATGGTCTTGGTTCCTGGATGAGGTCCTGTCTCTGTCCTCCTGGTGGGGTCCACTACTGGCTTCACTCTCAGGCTTCCCACTCAGACTGTCTGAGAATGCATCATCCCTGAGGTAAAGGAGAGACAGAGAGGAGGACACATGGTTTATTCAAATGATCAGGACTTTGCTGGACACCCTTACACCAAAGACTAGCCTCAACTAACATCGCAACAAACACAATAAAAAGGTCCTTCAGAATAATAATCTAACTCATAATGAAATGTCAATGTCATCTGCTGCCAGATAACTTCAAGGCATCATTAACAAGCACAACACCCATTCCCTGGTTACCCTGGGCCCCCTTGTGACGTGAATCGATAGGCCTGAGGATCAGCTGGAGATGAGTGGGCATGCATCTCAAATGGCACCCTATTCTTTTTATAGTGCACTACTTTTGACCAAGGCTTGGAACAGAAGTAGTGCACTAAAAAGGCAATAGGTTGCGATTTGGGATACATCCTGTTTCTTCTCCCTAATTAGGGTGTAATTATGCCGTCTCACAGTGATGGATGGTGATTGGCTGTCGGGCAGAGTTCTGGAAGGATAAATGACCAGTTATAGAGTGACCTTAACGTTCCATCTTTGTCATGAGTAGGTGTTGCCTCCGGAGAATGAGGAGAGGCTCTTATACTTATTATAATTACAAAAAAATGTTTTAAGTGAGAGGTAGGCATTGGTCTGAAGCCGTAAAAAAGAAAATTCACGAGCACCACAATGCCTACTCCACCCATGCTCTACCAAGGTTTTCCAGCAGATATTTTTGACATGTTACAGTATGGTCTATTCTACTTCAAACAATGTGTCTGCAGGTTGCATAGGATTCAAACCTTCTCAAACAGCCTAAATCATATTCTACGAGGAGGTGCTCGCACAATAAATGTGATTTGTACTACATGCAAGTTAACGAATTGGATTCTTCACACACCACACACTAATCCCATTCCACTAGCTTTTTAAACTTTTTAAATTATTTGAAAACAAGCTTTTCTTTTATACTTAAAAGACCATCATGCCAGATTGAGCGAGCTGTTAAGTCTTGTAGTAATGTAGTGCCTGCCTGTATTTCCTTAAAACCTTTTTATTTAGTAATACATGTCGTTGAGAAAAAAAATATTTCGTATAATCTTTTTGGGGGTCAGTAGGTGCCCAACATAACACCAGGTGGTGGTGTGTTGGACAAGGTCACTCATACCTAGAGGTCTATAGAGCCTGTCCGCCTGATTTCTGATAACCGTTATCTTATCTGTGTAATATTGATCTTGTTTTGCAAACATGGTGGTTTTCTCAATTGCTGTGCTGATCAATGGGCAGTTTATTACCTCTGTCAAATTCTCAGTCTCGCAAAGTCTCTCAAAGCACTTCATTATGACAGAGGTGAGTTCTACGGGGCGATAGTCATTTAGTTCAGTTACCTTCGCTTTTTTGGGTACAGGAACAATGGTGGCACTCTTGAAGCATGTGGGGACAGCAGACTGGGATAGGGAGAGATTGAATATGTTCGTAAACACACCAGCCATCTGATCAGCGAATGCTCTGAGGATGTGGCTAGGGATGCCGTCTGGCCCGGCAGCCTTGCGAGGGTTAACACGTTTAAATATCTTACTCAAATCAGCCACGGAGAAGGAGAGCCGCGTCAACGGCACTATGTTATCCTCAAAGCGAGCAAAGAACGTGTTAGCTTATCCAGAAGCAAAACGGTGTCTGCGACGTGGCTGGTTTTCCTTTTGTCTGTAGACCCTGCCACATACGTCTCGTGTCTGAGCCGTTGAATTGCGACTCTACTTTGTTCTCTAGACTGACGTTTTGCCTGTTTGGTTGCCTTGCAGAGGGAATGACTACTCTGTTTGTATTCTGCCATATTCCTAGTCACCTTGCCATGTTTAAATGTGGTTGTTCATGCTTGCAGTTTTGCGCAATTGCTGCCATCTATCCAAGGTTTCTGTTTAGGGTAGGTTTTGACAGTCACAGTGGGCACAACATCTCCTATACACTCCTTGATAAAATCAGTTACCGTTTTGGTGTATTTGTCAATATTATTCTCGGAAGCTACCCGGAACATATCCCAGTCTGCATGATCAAAACAATCTTGAAGCGTGGATTCCGATTGGTCGGACCAGCGTTGAATAGTTCTTAGCACGGGTACTTCCCGTTTGAGTTTCTGCTTCTAGAAAGGGAGGAGCAAAATGGAGTCGTGGTCAGATTTGCCAAAAGGAGGGCAAGGGAGTGCTTTGTATGCATCCCGGAAGTTGGAGTAACAGTGCTCTAGTGTTTTAGCAGCGTGAGCACTACAGTCGATATGCTAATAGAATTTAGGCAGCCTTTTCTTCAAATTTGCTTTGTTAAAATCAATAAAATGCAGCCTCAGGATATATGGTTTCCAGTTTGCATAAAGTCCAGTGATGTTCTTTGAGGGGCAGTCGTGGTATCGGCTTGAGGGGGGATATACAAGGCTGTGACTATAATCGAAGAGAATTCTCTTGAGAGATAATACGGTCGGCATTTGATCGTGAGGTATTCTAGGTCGGGTGAACAAAAGGACTTGAGTTCCTGTATGTTATCACAATTACACCATGAGTCATTCATCTTGAAACATACACCCCCGCCCTTCTTCTTCCCGGAGAGATGTTTATTCCTGTTGGCGCAATGAACTGAGAATCCAGATGGCTGGACCAACTCAGACAGTATATCCCGACTCCGACAGTAACAGACTAATGCCCTTTGGGCACAGTTCATCTGTTAACTGTTATTGACCAAATACAGCTGGTGGATGGGACAGTGCACATGGACTCACATAACTTGGAGGACCACAGTGTCCTGGTGCAGAGTCTGTCTCTGGTCGACTCAGAATTACAATATATGTTTTTATCCTAAACAAAAGCGTGTAGCATTTGAGTAGTTGGTAGCATTCAAGCACTTAAATAGAAATGTGACACATGAAGTGCTCATTCTGTACTTACATGTCCTGCACCACGATGTACTGATGTGGGATGAGTCCATCCACTCCGTTGTGTCGTCCCTCCCACCAGTCATCAGAGGCTCTAAGGTACAACAGCAGGGATGCCCCCTTCTTAAAGGAAAGCTCTCTGGGAGTACGCCCCACGTAGTCGAACTTAGCAATGGCCTCGATTTGCTCCAGCTCGTCATCACTGGTGGGAGGTCCTGTACCATTGTCCACTTCATCAATGGCACCTGGCTCACTATGGGGACTGTCACTGAATGGTGCGGGAGAGAGATAGAGAAAAAAATGCATACATTGATTAATAGATGTGGATAATGATAAAGAACGACACAGTGTTGTGCTTTGGGCTAAACTACAACAACAAGACGGTCAAGTCTTTTGAAATGCAGAACTGGATCCAGTGACCTTAACGTCCTTTTCTCCATTGGTTATTCTCCATCCAATCAGAACCAAGGCGCATAATAATATGACATCACTAACCAGTACTCCTCTCCTCCAGCCATGCACTTCTCATAGACTGGTCCGTCCAGCTCACGGTGACTCGGGAAGATGACCTCGTTGTGGATGATGATGGTCTTGATGACCTCATTAACGTGCGTCTGGCAGGCCACAGGATCATGGTCATCAGGTATGGGCATCAGAGTCGGGCCGAAGCAGGTAGCCAGGTTATAGGGATCCATCATGTTCTCATCACTGTATTGGGATAGACTGTAGAGAAACAATGGGGATTTAACAAATAAAACAATTATCCATAATACAGTATGGGTATATTTATTGGGTTTGTTCATAAACACGTGTTTTTATAATGACAACACTTTGACTGAACATTTTTTCTTTTTTATACGGTTTATCTTAATTTTTCTTCATTTAATGAGGAGGACTGCCCTCCTCTTTCTCCCTGAATGAGCCACCTCTGAACACCATCTTTCCTATTGGATTTCTCCATAAAACATATAACATTATTATGGTGATCAAATCACATGTTATTTGTCACATGCACCGAATACAACAGGTTACACCTTACAGTAAAATGCTTACTTACAAGCCCTTAACCAACAATGTAGTTTCAAGAAAATACCCCCCCAAAATGTAAGAGATAAAAATAGCAAATAATTAAAGAGCAGCAGTAAAATAACAATAGTGGGGCTATATACAGGGGGTACAGGTACAGAGTCAATGTGTGGGTGCACCGGTGTCGAGGTAATACATACATGTAGGTAGAGTTTTTAAAGTGACTATGCATAGATAATAGCAGCAGCGTAGAGGAGAGGGGGGGGGCAATGCAAATAGTCTGGGAAGCCATTTGAGTAGATTTTCAGGAGTCTTATGGCTTGGAGTAGAAGCTGTTTAGAAGCCTCTTGGACCTAGACTTGGCACTCCGGTACCACTTGCCGTGCGGTAAGAGGCAGGAAGCTTGACCCCGTGATGTACTGGGCCATACGCACTACCCTCCGTAGTGCCTAGCAGTTGGAGGCTGAGCTGTTGCCATACCAGGCAGTGATGCAACCTGTCCGGATGCTCTCGATGGTGCAGCTGCAAAACCATTTGAGGATCTGAGGACCAATGACAAATCTTTTCAGTCTCCTGAGAGGCCCCAGTGTTGAGGATCAGCGTGGAGGATGTGTTGTTACCTACCCTTACCACCTGGGGGGTGGCCCCGTCAGGAAGTTCAGGATCCAGTTGCGGATGGAGGTGTTTAGTCCCAGGGTCCTTAGCTTAGTGATGTGCTTTGTGGGCACTATGGTGTTGAGCGCTGAGCTGTAGTCAATGAATAGCATTCTCACATCGGTGCTCCTTTTGTCCAGGTGTGAAAGGGCAGTGTGGAGTGCAATGATTTAGATGCATATTGTAAAGTGGCATCATCTTTGTAAGTCGATTTAAATGACTTAAATGTAATGTAATGGTGCTCCTTTTGTCCAGGTGTGAAAGGGCAGTGTGGAGTGCAATAGAGATTGCATCATCTGTGGATTTATTGGGGCGGTATGCAAATTGGAGTGGGTCTAGGGTTTCTGGGACAATGGTGTTGATCTGAGCATTGACCAGCCTTTCAAGCGTTGGACTAGTAACCGGGTTTGCGAGTTCAAACCCCCGAGCTGACAAGGTACAAATCTGTCGTTCTGCCCCTGAACAGGCAGTTAACCCACTGTTCCCAGGCCGTCATTGAAAATAAGAATTTGTTCTTAACTGACTTGCCTGGTTAAATAAAGGTAAAATAAAAATAAAATAAAAAAAACTTCATGGCTACAGACGCGAGTGCTACAGGTCAGTAGTAATTTAGGCAGGTTACCTTCATGTTCTTGGGCACAGGGACTATGGTGGTCTGCTTGAAACATGTTGGTATTACAGACTTGGACAGGGAGAGGTTGAAAATGTCAGTGAAGACACTTGCCAGTTGGTCAGCGCATGCTCGGAGTACACTTCCTGGTAATCCGTCTGGCCCTGCAGCCTTGTGAATGCCACATCGACTGCGGAGAACGTGATCACACAGTCGTCTGGAACCGCTGATGCTCTCATGCATGTTTCAGTGTTACTTGTCTCGAAGCGAGCATAGAAGTAATTTCGCTCGACTGGTAGGCTTGTGTCACATCAGGCGAGCAAATCCTCGAGACTTCCTTAGATATCGTGCACCAGTTGTTATTTACAAATATACATAGGCCGCCGCCCTGTGTCTTACCAGAGGCTGCTGTTCTATCCTGCCGATAGTGTATAACCCGCCAGCTGTATGTTATTAATGTTGTCATTCAGCCACGACTCGTGAAACATAAGATATTACAGTTTTTAATGTTCCGTTGGTTGGAAATAGATGTTTTCAGTTTGTCCCATTCATTTTTCAGCAATTGAATGTTGGCTAACAGTACGGATGGCAAAGGCAGATTAGCCACTCGTCGCCTGATCCTCACAAGGCATCCCGATCTCTTTCTGCAAAATCTCTGTCTCTTTTTCCAGGATGAGGGCCTGTTCGAGTGTTTGGAGTATATCCTTCTCGTCTGACTCATTAAAGAAAAATGATGCGTCCAATTTGAGAAGCGTAATCGCTGTTCTAATGTCTAGAAGCTCTTTTCGGTCATAAGAGAAGGTAGCAGCAACATTATGTAGAAAATAAGTTACAAACAAAGTGAAAAAACGAACAAAATAGCACGGTTGGTTAAGAGCCAATAAAACGGCAGCCATCCTCTCCTGGCTCCATCACAGTTGTAACTTACTGGTTGATATATAGACTTAGCAACTGATATATGGACTTACTGGTTGAGGAATGCAAACAGGTATCTCATGACGATGATGACGGGGCGAGAAAGAGTTACAACGATCTGCTGAAGGTGATGAGCTCTCTCTGCACCAGAGTCTAGTTCTGAGAAAGACAGGGAGAGGGGCATATATACTTTACTATAGTAAACATATTTACTATATCAATCCAAACAATTATTAATAATACATTTTTTTTTTTTTATCAAAATCCCGCATCCACCCCAGTGGAGTACACTAGTCCAGTCCTTACTGATGGTTGCTACGAGGTCATTGTACATCAGCAGTAGAATGGTAATACTTACTGATGGTAGACATGAGGTCGAGGAAGCGTTCTTTGGGGAATAGTGGGGTCTCCAACCCCCTGAAGTACAGCTTCAGAACCCCTGCCACCGCCATGATGTCATGGTCACTCTGATCATCCACCAATGGGTCCTCACCTAAAGGCATCACACAAGCTGTCAGCCATCCAGTCACACCACTGTAAGCTTGCTGGATATTCAACTGTGACTTTTTTTCATCTATATAACATGTAATACAATATAACACCTCATTAACTAGTCTTAGGAAAATGTCTCGGCTTTCTCTATAGATAGATATTAGATAGTCCACGACACACATTAGCAAGCCAACAAAAAGAACAAAGATACATTTGTATATTTGTCAGTACAGTATTTTCACCCAACTAGCATTTCTGTTCAGAATGTGGTAGCTACCGCTGCTATACATCTAAACTAGCTTTTCATGTCCGTTACAGTGTCATGCATGACATATGTGCTGTCTATGTATCCATCTGCACTTTACGGTCCTAGAGGGAGGGGCTGTGGCATTCCGAGGCAGACTAAACGCAATAAAAAAACGATCAAGCAGGATATGGGGCATCGCTCGGACTGACCTCTCTCAAATGAATTTTTTATATCGTTGACTTCGACCTGTGAGCCGGGAATCCTGAATATGCCCTGCTGCTGAAGGCCTGTTGGAGCAGAGAAACCCAAGTCAGCACTTAGATGGAAACAAATCTGGCAACACAGACACATACAGAGACACAAAGACAGAGACACACACCTAAACGGAAACATTTATATTCACCAAAAAAGTGTAATATGTCCATAGCACAAACAACCATTAGTAACATAATCTCAGTCTGTCCACTACATGCTAGTTTCCATATTCAAAATTCCAATATGAGAAACTACATCACATAGATCCAAAATGGAGCATGTACTGTAGTATATTCAAATCTATGGACTACATACAGTATCTATCAATTCATTACTGTGTTCCTCTTACCATATAGATTGATGTAGCGAACACAGCTCTCAACCACCACTGGTATGGCCTGCCCTGAGTCCTAACAGAGAGGCATACAGGGGTGTAGAGAGAGGTAAGGTGACTCTCCACAGGTTACGAGTGTGAACACAGCACATTAATTATCTGACTGTGCACAGACAATGACTAATATACAATGAGCATACAAAACATTAAGAACACCTTCCTTGTATTGAGTTAGAACCCCCCCATTTTGCCGTCGGGACAGCGGTAGGGGTGTGTTGTGTCAAGTTGGCTGGATACGGGAAACTGTTGAGCATGAAAAACCCAGCAGCGATGCAGTTCTTGACACAAACCTGTGCGCCTAGCATGTACTACCATACCCTATTCAAAGGGACTTACATTTTTTGTCTTGCCCATTCACCCTCAAATATCACGCATACACAATCCATGTCTCAATTGTCTCAAGGCTTAAAAATCCTTCTTCAACCTTCCTCCTCCGCTTCATCTAGACTGATCGAAGTGGATTTAACAAGTGACATCAATAAGGGATCATAGCCGTTACCTGGATTCACCTGGTCAGTCTGTAATGGAAAGAGCAGGTGTTCTTAATGTTTTGTACACTCCGTGTGTAATCATGACAAATATAAGTACATCAACTGAATAAAAATCGATAGTCTATCATATAATATGACTATGTGTTCTATTTAATTATGTGTAAAATGAGTTCATTAACTGCATGAACAATTACCAGGGATAAGTACATTATCATATAACCATTACATAAGGTAATTTACATAATTTAAATATTAGCTGAAAGACTTTCAACTGACTGAACATTCATATATGGTCTGCAGAGGCAATAGGAGATTGTGGTGTTCTTCCCCCCGTTTCCTCACAAGGTTACCACTATAGTCATATACATACTATATATTTATTAAGTGCCTAGTGAAAGTCTACACACCCCTTACAGTCTTCAAATTTTGCTGCCTTAAATTTCAGGCAATTAAATTAGATGTTATTTTCTACAGCTCTACACAACCTACTCCACATTTTCTAAGTGAAAGAAAATTCTACAACATTTTCCTAATTAATAAAACCTCTCCTTTTTAGATTTAATTTTAAGGCAGAAAAATGTGAAGACTGTACAAGTTGTGTGTGTAGACTTTCACGAGTGACTGAAAATCATTCATTGGTTATCAGATGACAAAGGACAGAGTTACCAGGCAGGCAGAGAGATGTTGGTTAGTTAGTTTACACATTAATCCCAAACCCATTTACCCCTAGCCTGATTCTTAGATCTGTTGATGCCGTCTTGCCAACTCAAATCGGCATTGGCAGACAGCACAAACAGATCTGAGACCAGGCTACTCATGAACGTCAGAATACCTGGCTGCGGGCGCGGGCATTCCGTCTTCCCCTGGAGCAGGCAGAAAACAGTGGCAGCAGCAGGATGAACAGAACAGAGAGGAAGAGAGGCAAGAAGAACCACAACAAGGTTAGAGAAGCACAGGGGGAAAGTGCATCCAGAGAGAGGTCAGAGTTCAAGCCTGAGAGAAAAGCCTGAGTGCTGTGGAGCTGGGGCGTGGTAGAAGACGGGGGAGACCCAAGCTTGGGGAGGCCATGTGGGATGAGGGTGGGTGGCTATGGTGGAGAATAGGGGGGTTGTAGGACGCTGGGACTGTGGCTCAGTTTTTACAACAAGGTTGACTGGGGAAATTCGATTGATTATGAGGAGACGCTAGGAGGCAAGGCCATTGAACCATGACAGTCTGACACAAACAGCCCCACGGGCCTCCACTACTGTGGCGTACACACTCTTTCTGTCAGTGTGCTAGTGTTGGATCCTGGCTTACACAGAGGATATATGACCTTGTGTGTTTATTTTCATAGCCTGACATGCTTAGTGCTGGGTCAAATGGCCCGTCGCCAAAATGTGTTTAACATCTAGAGGCCAGGGTTCAAGTGCTAAAACATGGGCAAGAACGTCAAAACCAAACCTTATATGACCAGAGTGTCTACGTTCCGTACTTAAACAACCTCAAAAGCCAAGATTTGTAGAATTGAGTACTCTTCTCCAGACCAGAGAGACAAACACTACCTTTCCCAACTGTCAAGCCAATGGACTGTCCAGTCTGAGGGGTCTCGGCATTGAGTCAATTTATTTAGACAGCGGTTGTGCCCAGCACAGGGCTCTGAAGGAAGGGCAAGTCAGTGAGCTGAGCTGAAGTGAGACAGAAAAGCAGTCAAAGACAGGACAGGGAAGTAGAACCCCCAGAACTGTTAGTAAAGACAGCTTACACACAGAGACCACATGGGGGCCAAATAAGGGGCAGTCAGTACCTTGATGAAGGCCTCCATATTGCCATTAAAGAGTTTATGATTAAAAATGGAGCGAGGTCTAGGCTTCCGCATTCTCCCGGGTTTAGGGGGAAGAGTGGGGGGCCTGATGGTGAAGGAGGTTAAGGAGAGGGGGGGGGGGGCAGATACACAAACTACAATAAAACAATAAGGACTGAAACATGTAATTTACACTGTATAGTCAGTGGGACAATGTGCCATATATATAGAGCCACTATATGCACTGAGTGTACAAAACATTAGGAACATTTTCCTAATATCGAGATGGACCCCCCTTTGCCCTCAGAACAGCCTCAAATCGTCGGGGAAAGGACTCTACAATGTGTCGAAAGCATTCCACAGGGATACTGGCCCATGGTGAATCCAATGCTTCCCATTCTTGATGGAAAACTGTTGAGTGTGAAAAACCCAGCAACGTTACAGTTTTTCACACACTCAAACCGGTGCGCCTGGCACCTACTACTATACCCTGTTCAAAGACACTTAAATATTTTGTCTTGCCCTTTCACCCTCTGATTGGTACATATACAGTACATAATCCATGTCTCAATTGTCTCTTTAACCTGTCTCCTTCCCTTCATCTACACTGATTGAAGTGGATTTAACAGTTGGAATCAATAAGAGATCATAGCTTTCACCTGGTCAGTCAATGTAATGGAAAGAGCAGATGTTCCTAATGGTTTGTATACATGCATACATACATAGCTCTGGATAGCTTTGCATGTCCTATTCTTTCTCCTCTTGTTGCAGTAAAAAACATTATGTTAACACACAAGTGCAGTCACAGAGGACGTATGCTTACACTATCATCCCAACTGTTTCAGCTAAACCGTCAATAACCAGACTAATGACTCTGGGCCACTAGTCAAACAAATCAGTTCATAAAAACATGATTACAGTCAAAGCACATGATTAATGTGAGAATGACATAGAATGACATTTAAATAGTGTAATCGGCATGGGAGCTGAGAGGAGATATCAAATCTTAATGTGTCTTAACTCTGGACTGCTGCGCTACTGTTCATTCTTCTCAACTCACTGATGTAAGACTAAGTCATGTCTGCGCTTAATATACAGCAGTGCTCTGTTTACCAGATGCCTGTGCGATATTGTAGTGTTTAACAAGGCTCCGTATGACCACCGTAGTGACTGATGGGTGACAGATGGTCTTACAGCCAGCTCATCTACCCATGACTGCTTCATTGTACACTCGAGTTTGCGCAGAAGTTGATTAATTAAATCACCAGACAAACATCCCCTCTCCCTATTTGGAAATCCCACCCCTGACTTATCAGAGAGCCTCGGGACCAAACTGCTTTTCATTTTAACATGACGTCATCTCTGCCACTTCCAGGAACACAGGAAGTGTTTGACACGCTTTTCTTCCTCCTCTTTTGAACCTCTTTTCTTACCTTGTTGTTCCATATTCAGCCCTTTCTCCTAAAAGAAAGGAATGGATAAAGGGAGAGCAGAAGAGAGGGAGCAGGAGAGAGAGAGAAAATGAGTGTGTGTCTGCACGGGCATTCGTGCATACGTCTCTGAGAGAAAGAAAAAACAACGTATTAATGGCAAGGTACAGTGCATTTGGAGCCAGACCTGGTTGTCTACAGAGCTGGCAGATTGGGCAGAGGGATGAGAAAACGGGCACCTATTCAGACGGGCTCAACAGTGCGGGCGCCATGACCGCCTCTCTGACTCACATACGGCCATTCAGTGGTCGCCCTAGAAACCATAGAGAGAGAGACGGAGGGGGCGGACCCTGCCAGCTCAGAGAAGAATGTCAATGGAAGCTAGCGTATCCAGGGGCAACGGGGAGGAGAGAAGTGGAAGTGTGAGGAAGGCAGCGTTTTTTTTTTTGGGGGGGGGGGGGGGGGGGGGCGTACAATATTGAAGTGACTGTGCAGTAGTAATATAAAATGATGTCAGGGGTAAGCAACTAGATTTAGCCAGGGTCCGATTTGTCGTAGCAAATGGCAAATGGTCGGGGGGCTGGAAAATAACTAATAATTTGTACACCGCAAATTGACCACAACTAAGCCCAAAAATAGTTTTATATTTCAAATTAACAAATTCATACCTTGATTACATTGACATAATCACATCTCCTTATTTATTTCTAGGAATACTTGGATACTTGGGAACAGATTTCCCTAAATCAATCATTTTTTGCTGAATTACTGAATCACTTACAGTCCGGTTTTGTTCATCTAGTTATCCCAGGAAACAGGGGGTTTGCAACAAGGTTAAGTAACAAGAATACAAGATGACATGATATCCCATAGCATGATAACACTCTGTGATCGGGGACTCGTATTGTTGATTTCAGGGCTCATGTGTAATAAAGCAGCTTCCAGCAACAAGCACGCTGTCGGTCTTCTGTCTGTCTATTTGACCAAACACGACTAAATCCTGGAAATACTGGAACCAGCGGTTTGGCTGCTTATGGGGTATCATATGAGCTTCTTGTAAAATTGTATTTTAAAAAGCATTGGACATGGGTGATTCCTCACGAAACAGTATTTAAAAAAAATAACGTTTTAACGAAATTGAATTCATAGAATGGTCTTTCTGAGAAAGGATTGTTGACATACACATATCAAATATATCTTAAAGCATAATTGAGAAATAATTCATTGAAATTGGAACATTTGTGACATTTTGACTTCAGCCAAGCCTCCTATAAAGTGGAAGTGACAGCGTTTTAGCGACATTAAATCTTATAAAGCGAGTACTTACATATGGTCATTTTCACGTTTTCATATATTCATAGAATGTTTGGGAATTAAATAAGAGTAAGGCGTTTGTGAAAGTTCTATAGCAATAAACCGTGTGAAAGCGGCCATGCGTATGGACAATTAATAGAGACACTACAGGAAATAAAAGCCGGTGCGCCATAGCCAATCAGAGCTACAGTAGGCATATATGCAAATAAGCGATTTGTCGCATGGGCCTGCCATCATTCATTTTGAACTGGACTGTGTTTACAGGCAGTAGCAACAGTGGGACTTTAGATCAATAGAAAGCATTCTCCCAAAGCCACAAAATACACCTGAATGGATTTCTGAAAATATGTAAATACCACAGGAGTCCTCTTACATTTGGGAACGTTACAGTCCTATTGATCAAACAACCATGAAAAGGTAGGCTATCATATATGCACATCAAAAACAACAAGAACAACAACTAATGCTCGCCAGATCGAGATGAGCTAAATTCGGGGGAACAGTAGATAAACCATGTCAAACTTTTTCAGCTTGGGGAATAGCAAACGATGGGGAATAGCAGCCTGCTCGCCCTTCTGCAGCTTACCCGCCAATGCATGCTTGTCCCAACACACGTTTTGACAACTGGATGGGAACTTTAATCCCTGCCCGCCCATTTGATCGATGACAAAAACATTTGATTGAAAACTAAGGAGATATGCTAACTGTGGTTAACAGTTCAAGTTCAGCATAGCTAGCAAGCAAAGTGACTCACATTTCTTGCTAACTAACCAAATGACACCTGCATCCATGGCCGGCGTTAAGTGAGAGCCCTCAGGGACCTAGCCCGCCCTACCGTACCTCCGTTCCCGTCCCAAAAAAATATAGAAATATTGCTAATTTATTTGACCAAGATGCGCGCCGTCATAAAAGACGCCTCAATCTCAGATCAAGAATCCGATCGAGCGAAACAGCGTCCCTCTGTCGCCTTATGTGTAGACCGTGTATCTGATGCTGTATGGACAAAAGGGAGCATGACATGTCATACTTTTCTGGCCAGACAGCATCAGATACATGGGATACATATAGTGAGACAGGGGGGTGCTGTTTCACTCACTAGTTTCAGCAGAGAGGAAGAGGCTAAGAGGACTCACTCTCGCAAAAATCTGTCCTGACTTTTATGGGCATAATATGTAGACCAAAGCTTGTCGCCTGCATTCCCGCCTTTGGGACAGTGACTCGCATTGTTAGGGGGAGACATGAGCATCTTATTATATAGAATTTAAAACAAGTTCAGCCCCTGGTTCAACTGTGATCTTGCAGAGTTACTCCACCTCAAGAATTGCATTTGGCAAAAGGCTCGGCACATGCATACTCAGGCTGACTGGCTATCGTTCAGGCAAATGAGTAATAAGTGCACTCAGGCTGTCAGGAAGGCCAAAATTAGTTACTTTAAGAAGCAGTTCTCTCTGTGGCTCTAACCCCAAGAGGTTCTGCAATATGGTTAAAGACCTGGAGAATAAACCCTCCTCCTCACAGCTGCGCATGTCCCTTAATGTTGATGATGTGGTTGTTACTGGCACGTGGCTGAGCTCTAATCACCACTTCATTAAGTCAGGATTCCTATTTGACTCAGCCATGCCTCCTTGCCCGTCCAATAATTCCTCATCTCCCACCCCTTCTAATGTGACCATCCCTGAAGCTTCTCGCTCTTTTTCCCCTGCCCCGTTGCCAAGTTTCTCCCTGCAGACAGTCACTGAGTCCGAGGTGCTAAAGGAGCACCTTAAACTTGACCCCAAAAAAAGAATCTGGGTCAGATGGTTTAGACCCTTTCTTCTTTAAAGTTGCTTCCCCTATCATTGCCAAGCCTCTCTCTCCTTTCTGGGGATGTTCCAATTGCTTGGAAGCCAGCCACAGTTCATCCTTTATTTAAAAAGGGGAGATCAAGCTGATCCTAACTGTTATAGGCCTATTTCTATTTTGCCCTGTTAACCTGTTGAGTGTAGAGGGCAGTATTTTGATGTTTGGATGAAAAACGTACCCAAATGAAACTGCCAATTTCTCAGGCCCAGAATCTATAACATGCATATAATTGTCAGATTAGAATAGAAATCTCTAAAGTTTCCAAAACTGTCAAAATATTGTCTGTGAGTATAACAGAACTGATATTGCAGGTAAAAACATGAGGAAAATCCAACCAGGAAGTGGCTTCTATTTTGAAAGCTCCATGTTCCATTGCAAGCCTTCCCTCCATTTAAAGGGGTATCCACCAGATTCCTTTTCCTATGGCTTACACATGGTGTGAACAGTCTTTGAACATAGTTTCAGGCTTTATTTTGAAAAATTAGCGAGAAAGATCACATCGTGTCAGGGGATGGCTGGGTGCCAGTAGCGTTTTGCATGCGCAACAGAGTGGAGCAGCCATTTTCTTTCTCTCTGCTATTGAAGAAGCTACTGTCCAGCTGAAATATTATCGATTATAAAAAATGTTTGACATGTTTCCACAAACTTTATGGATACTATTTGGAATTTTTGTCTGCACCGTAATGAACGCTCGAGCCTGTGGATTTCTGAACATAACGCGCCAACCAAATGGAGGTATTTTGGATATAAAAATAATCTTTATGGAACAAAAGGAACATTTATTGTGTAACTGGGAGTCTCGTGAGTGCAAACAACTGAAGTAATTTCATTTGAATTTGGCTCTCTGCAATTCAGCGGATGTTGACGAAAATGATCCCGCTAACGGGATGGGTGCATCAAGAAGTTAATCAAAAGTGTTGGAAAAACTTGTCAATAATCAATTGACTGGCTTTCTTGATGTCTATAGTATTCTCTTGGGTATGCAATCTGGTTTCCGCTCAGGTTATGAATGTGTCACTGCAGCCTTAATAGGTCCTCAATGATTTCACCATTGCTTTTGATTCTAAGCAATATTGTGCTGCTATTTTTATTGACTTAGCCAAAGCTTATGATACGGTAGAACATTCCATTCTTGTGGGCCGGCTAAGGAGTATTGGTGTCTCTGAGGGGACTTTGGCCTGGTTTGCTAATTAACGTCAGAAAATCTGCCGTCTCAGCCACCTCCCGTCACCAAGGGAGTACTCCAAGGCTTGATCCCTCTTCTCAATTTACATTAACATAGCTCAGGCAGTAGGTAGCTCACTCATCCATTTATATGCAGATGATACAGTCTTATACTCAAGCTGGCCCCTCCCCGGATATTGTGTTAACTTCTGTAGGGTAGGGGGCAGCATTTGGAATTTTGGATGAAAAGCATGCCCAAATTAAACTGCCTTCTACTCAGGCCAGGAATCTATAATATGCATATAATTGTCAGATTAGAATAGAAAACTCTAAAGTTTCCAAAATTGTTAAAATAATGTCTGAGTATAACAGAACTGATTTGGCTGGCGAAAAGATGAGAAAAATCCATTCAGGAAGTAGGATATATTTTTTTGTAGTTTTCTATTCAATGCCATTACAGTATCCATTGACTTTGGACTCAAATTGCAGTTCCTATAACTTCCACTAGATGTCAACATTGTTTAGAAATTGTTTCAGGCTTGTATTCTGAAAAATGAGGGAGTAAGAGCAGTGCCTTTCTTGTTTACCTTTTATATCGACGACGTTATTGTCCGGTTGAAATATTATCGATTATTTAGGCTAAAAACAAACTGAGGATTGAATATAAACATTGTTTGACATGTTTCTATAAACTTTAGATGCAATTTGGATTTTTTGTCTGCCTGTTGTGACTGCGTTTGAGCCTGTGGATTACTGAAGAAAACACAAACAAAATGGAGGTTTTCGGATATAAAGAGACTATCTGCCCCTGAACAGGCAGTTAACCCACTGTTCCCAGGCCGTCATTGAAAATAAGAATTTGTTCTTAACTGACTTGCCTGGTTAAATAAAGGTAAAATAAAAATAAAAAAATCGAACAAAAGGAAAATTTATTGAATAAATGAATGTCTTCTGAGTGAAAACATATGAAGATCATCAAAGGTAAGTGATTAATTTTATCTCTATTTCTGACTTGTGTAACTTCTACTTGGCTGGTTACTGTTTGTAATGATTTGTCTGCTGGGCAACGTTCTCAAATAATTGTAAGTTATGCTTTCGTCGTAAAGCATTTTTTAAATCTGACACCGTGGTTGGATTCACAAGAAGTTCATCTTTAAACCAATGTAAAAAAGTTGTATCTTTTCTGAATTTTTATGAGTATTTCTCTATTTGAATGTGGCGCTCTGCAATCTCACTGGATATTGGCTAGGTGGGACGCTAGCGTCCCACATACCCTAGAGGTTAAATGCTCTGCAACAAAGCTTTCTTAATGTCCAACAAGCTTTCTCTACCCTTAACCTGTTGATGCTCTGGGGGCGCTATTTCATTTTTGGATGAAAAACGTTCCCGTTTTAAACAAGATATTTTGTCACAAAAAGATGCTCGACTATGCATATAATTGATAGCTTTCGAAAGAAAACACTGACGTGTCCAGAACTACCAAGATATTTTCTGTGCGTGCCCTAGAACGTGAGCTTCAGGCAAAACCAAGATGAGACGGCATCCAGGAAATGAGCAGGATTTTTGAGGCTCTGTTTTCCATTGTCTCCTTATATGGCTGTGAATGCGAGAGGAATGAGCCAACCCTTTCTGTCGTTTCCCCAAGGTGTCTGCAGCATTGTGACGTATTTGTAGGCAGATCATTGGAAGATTGATCATAAGAGACCACATTTACCAGGTGTCCGCCCGGTGTCCTGCGCCGAAATTGGTGCGCAAAAGACAGCTGCCAGTATTTTTCCATGGGATACAGAGAGTAAAGCAAGCTTCCACGAACTGCATATCAATGAAGAGATATGTGAAAAAACACCTTGAGGATTGATTCCAAACAACGTTTGCCATGTTTCGGTCGATATTATGTAGTTAATCCGGAAAAAGTTTTACGTTGTAGGTGACTGAATTTTCAGTTCGTTTCGGTAGCCAGACGCAATGTAGAAAACGGAACGATTTCTCCTACACAGACGCTTTCAGGAAAAACTGCGCATTTGGTATGTAACTGAGAGTCTCCTCACTGAAAACATCAGAAGCTCTTCAAAGGTAAATGATTTTATTTATTTGGTTATCTGGTTTTTGTGAAAATGTTGCGTGCTAAATGCTACTCAAAATGCTATGCTAGCTTTGCATACTCTTACACAAATTAGTCAATTTCTATGGTTCAAAAGCATATTTTGAAAATCTGAGATGACAGTGTTGTTAAGAAAAGGCTAAGCTTGAGAGCAGACGCATTATTTTCATTTTATTTGCGATTTTCAGAAATCGTTAACGTTGCGTTATGCTAATGAGCCTGAGGCTTTAGTCACGATCCCGGATCCGGGATGGGGAGTTCCAAGAGGTTAACCTTGTTCTGAACACCTCCAAAACAAAGGTCATGTGGTTTGGTAAGAAGAATGCCCCTCTCCCCACAGGTGTGATTGCTACCTATGAGGGTTTAGAGCTTAAGGTAGTCACCTCATTACAAGAATTTGGGTGTATGGCTAGACGGTACACTGTCCTTTTCTCAGCACATATCAAAGCTGCAGGCTGAAGTTAAATCTAGACTTTGTTTCCTGTATCGTAATCGCTCCTCTTTCACCCCAGCTGCCAAACTAACCCTGATTCAGATGACCATCCTACCCACGCTAGATTATGGAGACATAATTTATAGATCGGCAGGTAAGGGTGCTCTCGAGCGACTAGATGTTCTTTACCATTCGGCCATCAGATGTGCCACTAATGCTCCTAAAAGGACACATTACTGCACTCTATACTCCTCTGTAAACTGGTCATCTCTGTATACCCATCGCAAGACCCACTGGTCGATGCTTATTATAAAACCCTCTTAGGCCTCACTCCCCCTATCTGAGATATCTACTGCAGCCCTCATCCTCTACATACAACACTCGTTCTGCCATTCACATTCCGTTAAAAGTCCCCAAAGCACACACATCTCTGGGTCGCTCCTCTTTTCAGTTCGCTGCAGCAAGTGACTGCAAAAAACACTCAAACTGGACAGTTTTATCTCAATCTCTTCATTCAAAGACTCATGGACACTCTTACTGACTGTTGTGGCTGCTTTGTGTGATGTATTGTTGTCTCTAACTTCTTGCCCTTTGTGCTGTTGTCTATGTCTAATAATGTTTGTACCATGTTTTGTGCTGCTACCATGTTGTGTTGCTACCAAGTTGTGTTGTTGCCTTGCTATGTTGTCATCTTAGGTCTCTCTTTATGTAGTGTTGTGAGTGTTTTTTCCTATATTTATATTCTATTTATTTTTTCATCCCAGTCCCCCGCAGGAGGCCTTTTGCCTTTTGGTAGGCCGTTATTGTAAATAAGAATTTGTTCTTAACTGACTTACCAAGTTAAATTAAGGTTAAATAAAATATAAAAAATAAATGTATTACAGTCATCTACTGTTCTCACTCTCGGAGTGGAAATGTTGTTTGCATTGTTCACGACCTGTTACACTTGTGAGAAACAGGTTTTGGATTATTTTAGAACCATAATTTAGGAGTGTTCATGCCTGAACACACCAACCTGCTGAGTTGATACAATGTTGACTTGAGCTATCGCTAGTGAAGTGCAAGACAGATATAAAGGGATACAGACAGGCGGAGTATATATATTCATGTGATTGAAAGAACCTGAATTTATCAGGATATTTTCTACTGTTTTTATTTGCTCGGCTTTAGGTCTATGTATTTTACTTAGTTGGCAATGGAAGTTATAGGCCTACTACTGCATTGGTCTATAGCAGTGGTCGTCAACCTTTTCTGAGTAAGTAAAGATCACTGAGTCAAAATGCAAGCCGAGATCTAACGCTCAGATTTTTTTTTAAACATGACTTAAAACACATAAGCCTATGCAACATTGACCAATTAAAAACAGTTGTGTAGCAATAAGGTTTGTACAGTAGGCTATAGGCCCAATACATTATCACTGCATATTAGCTATGCTTGAATTGCCGTACAAATGTTCTTCTCGGACCATTTTGAAATTATACTTAATTTTTATTTTCTGGTTCATGATCACACTCGTAAAGGATCATTTGTTGTATTACTTGTGGAGGCACAGTTAAGTGAGCATAATAATGTGCTTCTTTTTACTGGACTGAATCTGATGGTCAGTCTGAGAGGGAGGGAGCAGCGGTGAGGCTGCCTCTCACCCGACTCACCGTCCCCGCCCTCCTCTCCCTCCTCTCACCGTCCCCCGACCTCCCCTCCCTCCTCTCACCCGACTCACCGTCCCCCTTCCCTCCTCTCACCCGGCTCACCGTCCACCGCCCTCCTCTCTCCCGACTCACTGTCCCCCTTCCCTCCTCCTCTCACTGTCCCCCGCCCTCCTTCGCTCCTCTCCCTCCTCTCCCCCGACTCACCGCCCCCCTTCCCTCCTCTCCCTCCTCTCACCCGACTCACCTTCCCCCGCCCTCCCTCCTCTCACCCGACTCACCGTCCCCCTTCCCTCCCTCTCACCCTACTCACCGTCCCCCGCCCTCCTTCCCTCCTCCCAATTTTTCAGTTTTTAATTTGTTAAAAAAGTTTGAAATATCCAATAAATGTCGTTCCACTTCATGAGTGTGTCCCACTTGTTGTTGATTCTTCACAAAAAAATACAGTTTTATATCTTTATGTTTGAAGCCTGAAATGTGGCAAAAGGTCGCAAAGTTCAAGGGGGCCGAATACTTTCGCAAGGCACTGTATATGTTTATTAAAGTAGTCAAAAGTTTAGTATTTGGTCCAATATTTCCAGCATGCAATGACTACATCAAGCTTGTGACTCTACACACCTTTCGGGGGCATTTGCAGTTTGTTGGGGTTGTGTTTCAGATTATGTTGTGACCAATAGAACTAAATGGTAAATAACATATTGTGCATTTTGGAGTGACTTTAATTGTAAATAGGAATATATGTTTCTGAGCACTTCTAAATTACTGTGGATACTACCATGATTATGGATAATCCTGACTGAATCGTTTATATTGATGAGTGAGAAAGTTAGAGGGATAAATATCATAACCCCCCCTCCTAATAAAATGAAAACCTCTCATGTTATTGGTAATGGTGAAAAGTTAGCATGTCACTCATAATTTAACCATTCAATTCATTATCATATAATTCAACTTGTCCAAATACTTATGACACCTTCAAATGGGGGAACAAGATACATAAAATGCTTTCATTTCTAAACAGTAAAAGGTGACATTCTGTACTGTTGCCTCATATTAAACATTTGATCTCAAATCCAAAATGCTGGAGTATAGACCAAAATGTAAAGTTTTAGCTCACTGTCCAAATAAATACTTAAGGGAGTCTATACAATATGCTTTTCTTACTGGTAGCTGATTGCAGTTAAGTTTATTTAAGAAAACAACAATGTTTGCACCATAAGAAGACTGGCAAGCTGCTGCTGGCGCTTTAAAGGGGTGGTGAAGGCCCAGTGAATGGCATTGTGATCCAGAAGTGGCACAACAGCATTGTAACATGAGAGTTGTTCTCACCTTCTCCTAGCGTCTGCTTCAGTAGATCATGCTTGGCCTGTAGTTTAACTATGAGGTTGCTGCCATTCAGGTACTCTTTAAATTTCTATACAGGCAGAGAGAGACAGAGAATGCAAAGAGAGAGAGAGAGAGAGAAAATACTTTTACAATGTGTAATATGACATTTAGGGGACACTTTTATCCAAAGCAATTTATAGTAAGTAGTACAGTAAGTGAATTCATGTTTAATATGTAATCCTTGCAGGAAATGAACCCGCGACCTCGGAAATCCTAGCTAATGCCACACTCTTACAAACAGAGCCACACAGGACCACACTTGCAACTGTAGGCTACAGTCAGTACTGCATTACAGAAAAGGTTAATTTCATAATTAATTTGCATGACTTGTATCAGCAAAGCCTGATGATAATACCAGTCAAATGAATTCACAACCAGATGGTTGCCTGTCTGAATTCCACAGGGCATAATGCTGCATAATGAGGAACACTGGAGAAAGCCACTAAACTTGAGGAGCATAAGTACTTTAATATAATTCATTAATAAAGATGAAAAAAACATTTCTAATGCACTGTAAGTTGTGTTAATACAATAATAATGTATGACACTATTATACTTTTTGTAAAGTGACTTACAGTACACTTATGTGATCCCTGTGGGAATTGAACCCATGATGACAATGTTCTGGGGCCGAGCTGGGCTGAGCTCCCTGCCATCCAGGACCTCTATACTAGACGGTGTCAGAGGAAGACGTACATTTTTTTATAAGAATTCTGCCTTCAAAGCCATAGACTGTTCACTTTGCTACTGCACAGCAAGGTACCGATGCACCGAGTCTGGAACCAACAGGACCCTGAACAGCTTCTACCACCAAGCCATAAGACTGCTAAACAAGACTTCTAAATAGCTAATCAAAATGGCTACCTGCTGCTACTGGCCATTTACCCTTTTTGGACTAAACCTCCTGCACTTGCTCTATGCACACACTGGACTCTACCCATATACTTACATCAATACAATTACAAATGCAAGTCTCTTGGGGTATGTCTCTATAAGCTTGGCACATCTAGCCACTGGGATTTTTTTCCCATTCTTCAAGGCAAAACTGCTCCAGCACCTTCAAGTTGGATGAGTTCCACTGGTGTACAGCAAACTAAGTCATACCACAGATTCTGAATTGGATTGAGGTCTGGGCTTTGACTAGGCCATTCCAAGACATTTAAAATGTTTCCCCATGAACCACCCGAGTGTTGCTTTATCAGTATGCTTAGGGTCATTGTCCTGCTGGAAGGTGAACCTCCGTCCTAGTCTCAAATATCTGGAAGACAAACAGGTTTCCCTCAAGAGTTTCCCTGTATTTAGCGCCATCCATCATTGCTTCAATTCTGACCAGTTTCCCAGTCCCTGCCGATGAAAAACATCCCCACAGTATGGGATGGTGTTCTCGGGTGATGCAAGGTGTTGGGTTTGCGCCAGACATAGGGTTTTCCTTGATGGCCAAAAAGCTCAATTTTAGTCTTATCTGACCAGAGTACTTTCTTCCATATGTTTGGGGAGTCTCCCACATGCCTTTTGGCGAACACCAAAAGTGTTTGCTTGCTTTTTTCTGGTCACTCTTCCGTAAAGCCCAGCTCTGTGGAGTATACGGCTTAAAGTGGTCCTATGGACAGATACTCCAATCTCCGCTGTGGAGCTTTGCAGCTCCTTCAGGGTTATCTATGGTCTCTTTGTTGCCTCTCTGATTAATTTCCTCCTTGCCTGGTCCGTGAGTTCTGGTGGGCGGCCCACTCTTGGCAGGTTTGTGGTGGTGCCATATTCTTTCCATGTTTTAATAATGGATTTAATGGTGCTCCGTGGGACATTCAAAGTTTATGATAGTTTTTTTTATAACCCAACCCTGATCTGTACCTCTCCACAACTTTGTCCCTGACCTGTTTGGAGAGCTCCTTGGTCTTCATAGTGCCGCTTTGTGGTGTTGCAGACCCTGGGGCCTTTAAGAGCAGATATATATATATATATATATATAGATCATGTGACAGATCATGTGACAAACAGATTGCACACAGATGGACTTTATATAACTAATTATGTGCCTTCGGAAGGTAATTGGTTGCATCAGATCTTATTTCGGGGCAAAGGGGGTGAATGCATATGCATCGCAAAGGGGGTGAATGCATATGCATAGCAAAGGGGGTGAATGCATATGCATAGCAAAGGGGGTGAATGCATATGCATAGCAAAGGGGGTGAATGCATATGCATAGCAAAGGGGGTGAATACATATGCATAGCAAAGGGGGTAAATACATATGCATAGCAAAGGGGGTAAATACATATGCATAGCAAAGGGGGTAAATACATATGCATAGCAAAGGGGGTAAATACATATGCATAGCAAAGGGGGTAAATACATATGCGCGCACCTCATTTCCGTTTTAATTGTTTTTGAATTTCTTGAAACAAGTTCTTTAATTCATTTCACTTTACCAATTTGGACTATTTTGTGTATGTCCATTACATGAATTCCAAATAAAAATCTATTGAAATTACAGGTTGTAATGCAACAAAATACAAAAAATGCCAAGGGGGATGAAAACTTTTGCAAGGTACTGTACCAGGAAGCATTCATACAAATGAGAAGAAAAAATGCTTTGTAAGCGTAGTTAGTTGTCAAAGCCAATCGCAGTGAAGTCTTAAGTCAAGTGACTTATCAGAGCCACTCACAGTGAAGTAGAAGCCCTCCGTCTCCTGCTGGTTGGCTCGTCTCTTAGCAACGTTGACCTTGCTCATGTAGGAGTCGGACGAGGCAGACTTGACCGACTCAGTGGACTGGCTGTGCTGGAAAGCCTCAGACACATCAAAGTCCTCGACCGTCAGCATGTCCTGCAGCGTCTGCATGGTGGCATCCAGGGTCTTTCTTACCTAAGAAATACATAAAGGGAAGAGTCATTATCAAACTGTGTCACAACATCAATATTTCACAGTGTTTTCCTTGCGCACAATGAAACTTCAATTGTAATTGTATAATGCTCTTAAATCTGTATGGGACTGTATCAACAGTGGACTAATGAAACAAATACCAAAAGATAGTTTGAGTCGATTTTTCCTTTAAGAGCTAAATGTAAAATTAAAGAACAAAATGTCCCACATCTACACTAGTATGACTTCTGCAGACACCATCTTGATCACAGTACTACATCCTACAACCGCTTGCATAATATATAATGTAAAGTTCAGTCAGCCCGGTAGGGGACATGTTTTCTGGTGTGAGTGTGTGACCATGTGAAGATAATTAGGAAGATAACTGGTGTTCTGTCTGTGTGAGAGGGAGAGGAACTGAGCAGAGGGAGCACCTCCATATTCATAGGAGATAAGCTGAACGCATAGCACAAATATGGTGACCTTTACACACATCTGTCTGAATCACTGCAGCAGCGTGAAGCCAGCAGGCAGGCAGACAGGCTCTGTAGCTGGAGGCCTGGATGTAGTGCTAGCTGCTCGGGCCTGGCTGCCTGCCTGGTTTGGTGGGCGACGGGGAAAGAGATGGAAGATGAGAGTCAACCCTTCGTCAGTTTAGAAGATGTATTGTGCATGAACGCTGCTGTGACGGTCCTCATAAAGTAGGGGCTCCCCTGCCCGCTTGTTAGATGAGAGGCGATCCCAGGGGCTACACTTTGCTTGTGAGAGAGAGTGTGCGTGAATGCATTATTGTGTGTGTGAATGTTTGTGAGAGAGAGGGACTGTGTGTGTATATGTGTGTGTACGCGCACGCTTCATTATAGTGTGAGTAGGAGAACGCCTCCAGCCGACATGAACATGGTCAACAGTACAGTAATGCAGTCAGTGTGTGGTTCACCAGAGCTGCTGAGGTCATCTGTTGGCCCTGAGTGGATATAAGCCTGTCTGTTTGAGTATTCATGAAGTGAATCTAAACATGAGTCACAATGTTTGCCTATAGGCCTCTGCCTAGATGGATTTCTGAAGAGACAAGAGAAGACTGACAGTATATCAGTTTTAACATACTGAATGTTTCCATATCCTGTATGCATGTTTTTCCCTAAAATGTTCAGCAGGGCACAACTTGTGTAACACACAATAGTATAGGTATTGGATGAAGCTCAATGTTAAATTCAAATCTCCCTACTATCATATCTAAGCCAATATGATACCAATCTAGATGAAAAGTTACACAACACACTACTCGCCTTTCATCATGAGCCGTCCGGCCGTTACCGGACTTTTTAACAGGGTTATTAGCAATTGAGTTGTAAGAGTATTTTCTGTGCCGACCTAGTCTAGACATCGGATTAAAACGAGACTATAGTGTCCATAAAGTGACCATTGGACTTCATTTTTGGGGGGATTGACTAAGTTTGTGGGTTTAAACATTTAAACATTTATCGTTCTCGCGTGCTCATTTCTGTCTATTAAGAATCAACGATGTGGTACCTTTTTGTAACATTCTCTGACATGTACAATAAGGACAATACTCATGACATTCCTATCTACAATGTTCACCTACTGAACATGGCCCAGGTGGTAAGTTTACTGACTCTGACCATGTGACTATGTTAGGGTTGGAGCTCACCTCCTCGTTCTCTATCTTGAGCGTCCCCAGGCGGGACTGGAGCTGGTGGTGACGCATCAGGAGCTCCGTCTGCACCGGCTGCTGGGCACTCACCTGACACACCTGGTGAAGATTGATTAGATTAGATGGATGGATACTGTAGATAGAGATCAGGGTTTCCGTTAAGAACATGTGGCGCCGGACAAGGTGATTTAAAGATTTAAATTGACTGGCCATTTGAGAAATGTACAGGATCCATATGCATTGGGTTCGTAACCCATTAGGGCGTCTACCCCCATTGCTCAGAATGACAGAAATAACATTTACATTGTTGGGTTCTGAGAATAGGAAATATACTTTTTCATATCACACAGAGAGAGAGAGACAGAGAGAGAGGGTAATATGTAACGTTTACATTATGTCAGGATATGTTATTGTTAGCCATCAGGGATCCTATGGGAGTGAAACTCTGGGAGGAGAAGAGAGTCTGGTGCCAGTCACCATGACAGCCTTGCGTTGGTGAGGAGTGAGCACTTTGGGGTAGAGGCCAGGTCAGATGAAGTGAGGAAGAACAGATATCACCAAGGTTCTGTCTAGCAACAGAGATGCATTGGTTGTTCAGATGGGTAGGAGGAGACACAGCATAGGAGAAAGAGTTAAATAATAGTGCTTGGGTGAATATGTTTTCATCGATTCAGCTGTTCGTTCCTTTGGGAAGAATGAACTTGGGTTTAAGCTTTCACAGTGTCCGTTGAGTTATTACTCTAATAATCAGATCCTAACAACATTATGGTAATTCATTTTAACAGAACATGCAACTCCTGCAATAAAGCAGCCAATAAAACGTCATTTTCAATCATTTGCGGGATTCTAAACAGTGAACCTGGTGCCAGCGGTATATGACAGAGATGAAAATCTACTTAGAAAGACTAGGACGGGTTGCTAATATGACTAGGATTGTACCTTTGGCTTCTGGACAACAAAAGAAAGTTGATATGAAAACCAATAGAACAGAAGAGAAATGGCATATGAGGAAGTCTTTCGTAGGCAGCGCAGGTGGCAAAAAGCCTAGTTGATTATTGAGTTGCAGCTATCAGCGGAAAAGCATCTAAGATATGTGTGAAGAAATGTTGAGACAAGGGACGAAAATAAGACTACAGGCGCGTCTCTCTCCAGAACGCACTCAACTGTCTCCCACCAATTATTTTGAACATTCATTGTTTCATTTGCCCTTTGATTGTTCATTATGATCTATTCCCATACTGTACGTCACCAGTAAATGTACCGTTAATGCCCGTCATTTGGTTACATTCATTTCTGTTAATTCATTGTATTACTAATTAGGCCTACAGTCATTTACCATTCTCATTCTTGGGGTGGAAATGCGTTTTGCAGAGTTCACAACCTGCTACACTTGTGAGAAACACGTTTAGGTTTATTTCATAACTATAATTTATGAGTTTAGCCATTTTTTTCATTGTCTTTTGTTTGGAGTGCTCCATGTGAGCAATGAGCATGGGTCTGGTTTCTCTGTCGTGTTCATGTTGAGGGAGCAAGCACAGAAGTAGCCTACCTGGCCTGCTGCGCACATATGTAAGAAAGTGCCTATTTGGGGATGTTTTCAGCTTGTCTTAACTCACCATATCTACCACTAATAAGCTGAGCTTTTCAGTCATTATTTCTTCACCCCACACAGTAAGTCAATGAAGTCCTGTTTTTTTATTTGCAATGATAGCCTAATAGTTCCTATTTGAAAATGATTTCCAGCAATCTCCTCCTCAATAATAACCAAGCCTCGGTGTGAAAGAGCAAAATACCATGATCTGACGATGCCATATATCCAGTGGAAAGGTCATAAAATACCTTTCCCTTGCACAAAAACAGCTGTCTGACCCAAGCTCACTGGCATGGGGAACCTTGAAGGCCTGGAATAGGCTAGTTGATACAAAATTTCAAAGAGACAGCTTCAGGCCAGACCCAGTTCATTGATTTGATACAATGTTGCACTTGAAACCTCAAGTCAAGACAGACAAAGGGAGGCAGAGAGGCTGAGTAGAGAGAAAATATGCTTGAAAAAAACAAACAGAATTTTCAGCAGTATATTTTCGACCCTGGCATTGCTGTTACAATCACCCCTCCAATCACGCACCCTCCGCCTCCCTCACCTCGTCGCCCATGTGTGGCTGGTAGTCGAAGCGTGTTGGCGGGCAGAAGATCTGACTGTGCATGTCCATGACCCTGTGTTTGTCCCCTCTGACATCCATGGCATCCACGGCCCCCTCCAGCTGGTCCAGCCCCTCGTGGCGGGACGTCTCCAGGCTGTACTCTGCAGACAGGTAGGTCCTCAGGGTCCGCGCCAGGCTGGCATGGTAGCCCATGTCACAGCACTGGGGGGAGGCATGGACAACACAACACAGTCATTACCATAGAAATAACTAACCCTTTCCCTGGGTCACAGACAGGGAAAATACACAGTCATTATGACAGCAATAACCATAAACCTCACCCAGGTTGGGATGAGTAGGAAAAGTACCCAGTCATAAAAGTCACGTTCATGATCATTGTTTTTTTTTCCATCTAGAACCTGACTTTCGTTCCTCAAATGTCTACTAAATATGTATACCAAATACAGTCATTACCATAGAATTAGAACTACTACAATGGAAATGTCTGTTCTAGTAATTATATTTCTATGGTTACCACCATTGGGAAGCACATAATGTTAGTTCCCAAACCAATGGGGAGAGATACTGTGTCACAAGACGCTATTATGCTTCCATCTATCAAACTATCTTACTGTATCAATTATTCATTAAATCCATTGCAATCAATAAAATGTTAACTTCAAACAAAATAGGAGATACTGTGTCAGATGCTCCTCTGCTTCAATCAAACTATTGTATCTATTATTCATTGCAATCAATAGAACGCTAACTTTGAATAAAATACCCTGTATTACAAGATGCTACTGGGCTTTTGTGTACCAAATGGATTCTACCATTCTCATGTTGTTGTAATCAGCATGTCCTGTACCACCCACTCACATCTATCATGTCAGAGACATCGTGGATGTAATATTTGGCCACCAGAGCATTGGTCGCGGCCAGGTTCAACAAATAGTCGTTCCGGGCTTTAGTGCACTTCAGCTTGTTTTCAGAGTATTTGGCTTGTCTCTGGGGAGAGAGGGAGAAGAAGAGAGAGTGAGACGGGTGGGGGGGGGGGGGGGGGTAGTAAGAGAGGGAGACAGAGACAAAAATCAGTAAACCATAGATGATCTCTCTCTAAAAGGATTCTTATACCAAGGGTGTAAAACATTTTGTTCCATCTATGGAAGTCTAATCTGATCAAAATCATTTACATGCGACATATGAAACAAGAGGTCCAGTCTCACCACGGCAACAAAACCAGTTAATGTTTCTGGTCATTAGTATATACTGTACATTAACTGATGAAATGTCAGAGGCTAATGCATCCAAGTCCTCAGAGCTTTTACAGACAATTGGGAGAACACACACACACACACACACTCAGCCCAAGCCACACCTTCTCCTTCATCTTCTCCATCTTCTTGACGGAGCTGCGTCGCTGTGGGCGGTCGTCGTGGCGCATGAGGCTGGTGCTGACCTCATTGGCCTTGCCAATCTGCTTCTCTTCCTGTTTCTCCGCCTCCTTCAGCTTGCTCTCGGCGCTGACGCTCTCGGCGTGGTACATGTGGTAGGTCTTCATCACCTACCCAGGGACAGGAGGACGACAAGGGTTAGAGCGGTGTGTCAATGTGAACATTAAAACAGGACATCGTACAGCACATTAAAAATCAACTACATGTACACAAAGTTCACGTCAAGGCTCGTGGTCTGGACGTTGACATTGGTCACGAGACTAACTCAACGGAGTAACGAGGCAACACACTAACACATCACGATAAGCGTGTAACAGACGACGTGAACGGGAGATTGGTTTGACGTGCATATCTAAAGTTATGATTCGGCATACTAATCCGCGTGTCCTGTCAACGGAATGAGAACACAGAGAGGCAGCTACTGTCAAATCTGTTAAGGATTTGTGACCAGGTGCTAAAATTAGGTTACTTCTGTTTCTCTCCCCTCACACACTACAAACTCACCCTCTCTCTTACACGTCTCCTAGCAACTCTGACTGAGGTAATCGATGGTGAGGAGAGCGCAAGTGAAACCAGCAGGAAGATTGTCGTAGCCAAGGTTACAGAGATCTTTTTCTCAAGCCGAGGGTCAGAGAACCTTTCCTCGTTCCTCTGGCTGCTGCTGGGTGTGAAACAAGAGAGGAGCCTTTGGTTCTGACTTGAAGTCAGATCAAGCTGGGGACGTGTTGAAGCCGAGCTGGCGCTCAATTGTGCATTACGCATCAACACTGTACATAAAACAGGGTATGTACAAGTACTAGCTATTAACTATGTCCCCGACTGCGTGCAGGTGAACGTATAATGAGACGTACACATCAATGAAAAATCTATGAATATTTGCATCATTCTGTTGTATGTCATGCAGAATCATTCCTCATGCGGCCATTTAGTGCATTTAAATCCCAGGCATTTTCAATTTGTTGCATGCTTGCTGCTGCACAGTGTGGTCGTGTTATTTTACCAATGCTCACTGGCCTGCCTACAACACTTAAATAATCTGAGGGATGTGAATGGACAGACACTGCATGTGTCGACACGAGTCAATCACAGTCATTCTATATCCATTTCAACCAAAACAAACGAACAGGATCAACATTCTAATACAATTGATATAATACCAGCCTCTGTAATGTGGCTGCTGGTTTAGCTGTCTGGCTGGTGGACAATGTCATTCTCTACATATTGATTGTAATCCAGGACTCTGGCTAAACAGCCGATAGAGTCCATACTGTCTGTGTTACAAAGCAATGCCCTGGCATGTCAGAAATAGGCATCACATTTCACAAATGAGTGCCTTCCTGTCACAAACACACATTCACGCATGCACAAGCACACACATCAAATCACACAATGTCAGGAAGACAAAAGGAGCTGATCGTGGACTACCCCAAAGCCATAAGACTGTTGAACAATTAATGAAACACCTACCTACATGTACATTGTACTTCAAATCAATCAATCACCTAACCAAACCTACATATTACCTAAATCCATCACCCCAACTACTTCGTACCCCAGTACACGACTCGGTACTGGTACTCCTTGTATAGAACTTATATATAGCCTCGCTATTGTTATTTTATTGTGTTACTATTTTCTTTTAATCCATTTGTAATGTTCTTACTTTTTAACTGCATTGTTGGGAAAGGGCTCGTGAGGAAGTACTTCATACTCTTCATGTACACATTCAATTTACAGACAGAAGAGAAGGATGCCAATTAACTTTAACAACAGATCTGTGTAGCATGGGCTGAATATGTAAATATGTGACGACGCACCTTGGCAGCGAGCAGACCTCCACTGCAGTGGAAACTGCTGAGTCGGCTTGGAGCAGAGCCAATGGCAAGTACAGTTTCTCCTTCAACTACAACTTCTCTCACAGCGGGAGGAAAAATGCAAATTCTTAATGTCCTCCAGGGCAGAAAGAAATGACCTGTGCAGCTAGGCTGTGCTGCTGGAGTGCTGATAAAGCTATTCTGCTCTGGGCAGATCCTGGGCAACCCAGAGACAACAGAGCAGAGAGTCAGAGGGTCTGAGGTGGGTCTAGCGGAATGGCGTAAGCTTCACGAGGCTAACTAACAAACATGGGGAGTGGATGGAAGGAGACACTTTACAGTACAAAGATATTGGGGAAGAGAAAAGGAAGGAGAGAGAAAAAAAGAGCAAGGCCGAGAGCGTGAGAAAGAAAGAGGGGAAAGAGAGAGAGAAAGAAAGAGGGGCGAGAGAGAGAGAGAGAGATAGAAAGAAAGAAAGAGGGGCGAGAGAGGCAAGAGAGAAATCGAAAGAAAGAGGGACGAGCGAGAGAGTGACATGTTTACTCACAGTGTAGAGCTCATTCGTGACTTTTACCAACTCCTCGTGCATCTGCACCCCGATGTCTTTGCTCTGAAAAGAAGCAGAGGAAGCATGCAAATCAATCTCACAGGTGACAGGAAGAACATGTTTACCATTAACAGACCTGGTTGTTTCCCTGAGGCATGAATACATCGCTTTCCCCGGGATTATGTGTCTGTATGGAAGAGACGCGTTTCCCTTTAATGTGTTTGTATGGAGAAGATGACTGAACACCACGACATGTTTCTCTCTATTTATGAAAAAGGCTGTGTACAGGCAGGCAGCTAATAGACGAGGAAGTATGGAAGACAGAGTGGTTTAAATAATCCTGTAAGAGTAGGAACGGTATTCCTCTTCAGTAATACACTACAGAGTGTGTTACAGGTTAAAAGAGCAGTCTTTAGGCGTCAGTGGTGGTAGGTTGTCACGGCCATGGGTTGTTATGCCCAGCCTAATGAATTCCACTTTCCTCAGAGATTGGTGCTATGGCAGCAACACTACATTTACGCATATAAGAACAACTTAAACAGTATTCATTAACATTATTTCTTAGTTTAGTATATTCATGTTGCACAATATTTGCTTCTACATTGAACCCAGATGGTATGTCGTATGGAATGCATAGATCGGGGATCAGCCCATGACGATTTTTTTTTCTTGAGCGGATGATCGGCGGGCCGGAACATAATTACAAATCATTTGTAGACTGAAAATTGACCTCAAAAAGCCCAAAACAGATATAACAGATGACTAAAATAACCATTTCAAACCATGCTAACATTGGTCTCTTAGTGTGGGAATACCTGAGGACAGATTTGCAAAATTAAAATGTTTTTACAGTCACGGCCATGTGACTGCCCTTAGATGGTTGGTTGCACTTAGGTGCAACCATGACAAAAAAATAAATTTGCTCAGAAAATTTGAGGGGCCAAATAATACCACCTGTGGAACAAATCCATCAGTTGGGGAACCCTGGCATAGATGGTGCTACTGCACCATCTACTCAACAGCAGTGGGAGAGATATCATTTTTCAACAGGCAATTACTCAGCCACCTCTCTCTGAGCTGCCCACCAGGCAGCAACCACTCAGCCCACCAGGCAGCAACAACTCAGCCCACCAGGCAGCAACAACTCAGCCCACCAGGCAGCAACAACTCAGCCCACCAGGCAGCAACAACTCAGCCCACCAGGCAGCCCACCACCAGGCAGCAACAACTCAGCCCACCAGGCAGCAACAACTCAGCCCACCAGGCAGCAACAACTCAGCCCACCAGCAACAACTCAGCCCACCAGGCAGCAACAACTCAGCCCACCAGGCAGCAACAACTCAGCCCACCAGGCAGCAACAACTCAGCCCACCAGGCAGCAACAACTCAGCCCACCAGGCAGCAACAACTCAGCCCACCAGGCAGCAACAACTCAGCCCACCAGGCAGCAACAACTCAGCCCACCAGGCAGCAACAACTCAGCCCACCAGGCAGCAACAACTCAGCCCACCAGGCAGCAACAACTCAGCCCACCAGGCAGGAACAACTCAGCCCACCAGGCAGCAACAACTCAGCCCACCAGGCAGCAACAACTCAGCCCACCAGGCAGCAACAACTCAGCCCACCAGGCAGCAACAACTCAGCCCACCAGGCAGCAACAACTCAGCCCACCAGGCAGCAACAACTCAGCCCACCAGGCAGGAACAACTCAGCCCACCAGGCAGGAACAACTCAGCCCACCAGGCAAGAGTAACCCAGCCTCATCATGGCTCCCTCTGACAGCATATCCATTCCCAGAGGACATAAATCATGTGAGACCTCAGCCGGTTGCTGTGGATCGATACTGATCTGTGCTTCCCCCAGCCAGACCGTTCCATCATACTGTAGTCCCTGAACCATGGCCACTCTGCTCTAACTCTCTCTCTGAGACATGCTTTATAGCTCTGATGGGTCCTAGGCTATAGCTAATGTGTATACTTATGTGAAGATTAACAGGGACATTTCATGCAGCAATGTATCCTTCAGTCATTTAATGACATGAAAATTGCAGGATAGAAGCTGAGATTATAATTGTAGTTTGTTTACCAGATGTAGTTTCTTTACCACTTTAGAAAGACAAAGATGTTGTGAAGAACAGGAAACGCTGGAGGAGGGAGCAGGTGACACAGAGAAAGGGAAGGAAAGACATTTGAAGGTGGGGAACACATCTCTCAGCTGTAGGTCTGCCATCCAGAGGTAGACAGGGTTGGTACTAGCCCAGCCTGACAGCACATACTGTAGGTTAATATCCCAGGCGTGTGTGTGTAATCACCCTTATGTGCTTCGACTTTATCTTTCCCTCCTTCAAATTCCTTTCCCTGTATCACCTGCGTCCTCCTCCAGCTTCTGTGTGCATGTGCTTGTGGTGTGTGTGTGTGTGTGGGGGAGGGGGGGTCCTGACCTTTTTGAAAAGTCTGATGACATCCTCTCCGACGTGTGCCAGGCGGAAGATGACGTTGTTGTTGTAGAGGTCGCTGAGGGTAGCATGATCTCTGCTCTCTCTCCTTGTCTGGTTCAGGACCAAGTACCAACAGTTCACTGTCGACAGCAGGTTCTGGTCCTTCCTGGAAATAACAGGGGGGGGGGATATTATTGCTTGTCCCCACCATCATTTAGCTATTGGATTCTACCAGTGTAGTTTAGCAGATACTAGTGTGGAAATTAACAGCAGAGAAGGTGAGGTGTTGTTAAATGAAAGCCTGTAGGTGAGATGAAGCTTTGATGTGGAGATGAGATATACGTTTATCACATTCTCTTCATTTCCTGTAGAGGAGCAAAAGGAAGTAGCACACAGTGAAAGAAGGAAACTAAGTCTCACCACCACAGTCAGATAGGCATCTTGGGCTGAGCATGCTGACTGAAGTAACATTGTGTGAGGGGGGGGGGGGGGGGTTATCTTTTATATTATGACATTTTGCTAAGCATGCACCGCTCTGCATATAACTTCAACACAGGGTCAGATAGACGTCTTCAGCTGAGCATGCTGACTGAAGTAACATTGTGTGAGGGGGGGGGTTACCTTTTATATTATGACATTTTGCTAAGCATGCACCGCTCTGCATATCACAATCAAAAGCCTATTTGATAAGGAACCTCTAGTCTTTTCTACAACCCATCAATAACCACAGGTTGAGTAACGAACAAGTGACTAAGGAGGAGTCTGCAAGACGACAGCAAGCTAACCAGTCATATAGCACTACATCGCTCAGAATAAACTGCATGACATTGCTTCAAGTGAACGGTTCTCCCGTTTCTTTAATGCGATGTAATTGTTATAATGAAACGAGTGTACAGTTCGAGGTTCCTCTCCTTAATTATTACTGACACATCATAATGCATATCAGAGTCTTCCACAGGAGCAGAGTCTTGACCTCAGTCAGCCTCTCCAAGTCAGGGTCAATTACAATTGAAGGCAGTCAATTCAAGAAGGGATTTGAATTAAAAATAATAACAAATAATAATAAATATATATAATAATTTTTTTAAATTGCATTTACTTTTCAGTGTATAGAGAAGTGATTGCAAAACTTGTTTTTGTATTATTGTATGAGAATTTACTTCCTGAATTGACTGCCTTCCATTTCAAATTGACTCAAACCCTGCTCAAAATCTTTACCACTCTAGGGGCACCTGACTCCAGTCTCTCCAACCATACAAGTGAAAAGATGTCAAAACAGACCATAAAAAGAATAAGGAAAGAAGTTCCTGGCGTGGATAGTTAAAAAAGAGACTAGCTTTAATATGTTGCTCCGTGTAGCCTTGGCTACTCCACAGCCCACACCTCTGGGGCTCTCGTCAGGTCCTTCCTTTTCATCCAGCATCCTTTGAATAGAAAGTCCCCATAGCTTCCCTATCTGTGGTGGAGGATGTGAATGATTGATCCTGGACATACAGTCGGCTGTCAGGAACTCAGTTGGGGCCCGAACTAGCAAGTAGCTCTGCACTGAATCAAAGTAAACTATCTTGGCTAAGAAGTTCTTATAGGAGGTTATATACTCTAAGAGCTGTCTCTGAGCTGTCCATTGCAGATAACAGGCCACTACCAGCAGGGGACCAACACTGCAGTGATCTGCACTGCACGGAACTGGAGATGGTATAATGACCCTTTTCCCCATGCATGCATTCTTCTCGAGCAACTTGGAAAACTTTTTTCTGTTTGTCCATGCACCTCTTCTTTCATTGAGTTTGACACTGAAATGAAAACCTGAAAATATCAAAAGATCAAAACTGATAAAAAGGGAAGGAGACCTCTGAAGGTTTGAGGAAATAAAGAGAGAGCGCGCTCTGGAGCGAGGGCGGGAGAAGAGGGAGGCATGGATGGAATTATTAAACATGGAGATTCTTGCAGCCAAGTGAGTGCAGCACTCGGTGAGTTCTGAATCACACCTTTGAAAGACAGAAATAATGATTGCCATTTAATGTGAGGAGGGTGCAACTGGGACAATGGGGTGTCGAGAGAGGATAATAGAGAAGGATAAGAAAATTGAGAAGGAGAGGAGAATAGAGAAATGGGGGAGAATGATCCATGTATTCTCTGATAGTCTACACGGTATCTCATCCATATAGATTCCACTAAAACCATAGAGGAAGCTACTCAAAAAGCCAAGGAGAATGTCAAGCAAGGGGCTGCATAGTCAGGTCAAGTGCAAGAGTAAATAAGGACATGTCTGTCTCTGTGTGTGTGTGTGTCTCTCTCTCTCTCTCCACACACATACACACATACACACATTGCTCCAAAAAAAAGGGAACACTAAAATAACACATCCTAGATCTGAATGAATTAAATATTCCTAGTAAAAAAAAAATATTTTTTTACATAGTTGAATGTGCTGACAACAAAATCACACAAAAATGATCAATGGAAATCAAATTTATCAACCCATGGAGGTCTGGATTTGGAGTCACACTACAGGCTGATCCAACTTTGATGTAATGTCCTTAAAACAAGTCAAAATGAGGCTTAGTAGTGTGTGTGGCCTCCACGTGCAGGTCTGGGGAACGGACGGGCCAGTCCTTAGCATCAATGCCTTCCTCTTGCAGGAACTGCTGACACACTCCAGCCACATGAGGTCTAGCATTGTCTTGCATTAGGAGGAACCCAGGGCCAACCGCACCAGCATATGGTCTCACAAGGGGTCTGAGGATCTCATCTCGGTACCTAATGGCAGTCAGGCTACCTCTGGCGAGCACATGGAGGGCTGTGCGGCCCCCCAAAGAAATGCCACCATGACTGACCCACCGCCAAACCGGTCATGCTGGAGGATGTTGCAGGCAGCAGAACGTTCTCCAAGGCGTCTCCAGACTGTCACATCTGTCACATGTGCTCAGTGTGAACCTGCTTTCCTCTGTGAAGAGCACATGGCGCCAGTGGCGAATTTGCCAATCTTGGTGTTCTCTGGCAAATGCCAAACGTCCTGCACGGTGTTGGGTTGTAAGCACAACCCCCACCTGTGGACGTCGGGCCCTCATACCACCCTCATGGAGTCTGTTTCTGACCGTTTGAGCAGACACATGCACATTTGTGGCCTGCTGGAGGTCATTTTGCAGGGCTCTGATGCTGGGTTGTTGCCTTCCTACGGCCTCCTCCATGTCTCCTGATGTACTGGCCTGTTTCCTGGTAGCGTTTCCATGCTCTGGACACTATGCTGACAGACACAGCAAACCTTCTTGCCACAGCTCGCATTGATGTGCCATCCTGGATGAGCTGTTAATCAGTGTTGCTTCCTAAGTGGACAGTTTGATTTCACAGAAGTGTGATTGACTTGGAGCTATTGTGTTGTTTGTGTTCCCTTTATTATATATATATATATATATATATATATGGCTTATGGTAGAGAAATTAACATTATCTGGCAACAGCTCTGGTGGACATTCCTGCAGTCAACATGCCAATTGCGCGCGCTCTGGTTGAGAAATACACCTTCCTTGCATATGGCAAATTTCTGGGACCTTTAATATCAACTCATGAAACATGGGACCAACACTTTACACGTTGCGTTTATATTTTTGTCAAGTATATATAATTTCTGTTTATCATACAGTCCTACGATAAGACAATAGCACAATTACAGGGTTACCAGACAGACCGTACACACAACACAACAATACTCACTTAAAGTGCTGATGTTCCCTGGAGGAGCGTATCTTGCCGGAGAAGCGCTCGGCCAGTTTGTCCAGGCCTCGGGAGTACTCCAACTGCAGCTCGGCCTTGCGGCGGAAGAATTCCTGTAGGTCCTGCAGAAGCTGTAGCCGGGACTCCGACTGCTGCTCAAGACATCGGAACTGCTCCACCAACTGGTTACGGATCTCTGCCAATTAGAAAGGAGGAAAGCACACCTTCAAAAGAGAGGCAGTGTGAAAAAGGTAAACGTGTCTTGAGGTCGTAAGGGTGGGCATGCAGGAGGCAAAGGTACATACAAGAGAACAAACAAAAACGAATTTCTGCAAATAAATGTTTAAAGTGTGTGTGCCGTGCACGTGTTGGATCTTGCTGTCCTCTGCCTATGGAGAGTGCTCTATGCTTCCTGCTGGGGTGTCACTGTCTATAATGTGTTATGCTGGGCTCTCCATGCTTGCTGTTGAATACTGTAGCTAAGGTGCTGGCCTGCTCAGGCCAGGGTTGTGAGCCAGAAGCCAGCACAGCGAGATAGAGAGCAGACTATATCAGCATCCCCCCCTCACACTGTGTCAGCCCATATAGATCACAAGCCTCATTACATTAAATCATCTTTTAGAGACTCAAGTCACAGTAAGCCACTGTGGCACTGGTGTGGCTCTGCTGATGTGAGGGCTTTGGAGATACAGGCGTTCAGTAGCTACACATAGTAGTACAAAACTATCGATGATTACTATGCAAAGCTGTGTTAATATTCCTATTGGTAACCTCTTCAAATATTATAGTGTATAGTATAGGCTTGGGCGGTACACCAAATACACCGTATACCGGGGTATTTGGAAATACCGTTGAAACTATTTATTTATTTGAAGTTTTTCAATAAATGTATATTTTTTTAGCTGCTTAAATAAATACCTGCAGTCAACTTGTGCAATACTTTAGGAGATAAAGCAGATGATGTTCTTCATTTCACCCGTCACATTATTTTACATTATGAAGCTTACCGCAGTTCCCCAGAACAGTTGATCCAGTCATGTGTTTGTTTGCAAGTAGCACAACAGCAGAAACGGGAGCAGCTGAGTACAGCTGTGTATTGACAGGGGTCGCGTTTTATATTGAAAGTCAGTGTTTTTTTGCTTCAATAGAGTAAATCGGGGATGTGCAACTATAGTTTTCCTTCACAGAAAATACATTAGTGCAACACATTCGGGAGAATTTTTTTATTTTATTTACATCAGAAGACAACAGAAGCGCAATGCTATTTGGCTGGCAGCCACACAAGTAAATGAGTTTACTTTGAAAAAGCAAGATCTTTTTTTGTAAAAACAATGCATGGCCATTATATTTCTAACATTGAAATAATAATACATTTCCTAAAGTTTTGCTTAAAGTTAATATTGCATTTTACAGGAGAAAAGTAGGCTGGCTACACAGAGAAAAGTAACTACACATCAATTAGAGCGTTGTCTGCCCATAGAATGACGGTTCGTGAATTCTCATCTGAGTGGAAAAGTGCAACTGAAGCACAAAATGTGTCTGATGAAAGGCAGAAATTACAATAAGAAGCATTTTACATCTGTGTTAACAAAAGGCAGCAAGATATCACTTACGCATTTGACATTTCTTTTCCTGTGTGAAAAACGCAGAATTGTGTTAACCAAGTAAGAAGCTGAATTAATAAAGTGACGGGGCATCATATTGTGTTAGCTTTCTGCCGTGTTTGAGAAGTCAAAGCCCTTCGTATGAGTTAGTGGCAGCTGTACAAATATCTTCATTTAATAGTATTTTTTCTCCTCTGCGTTCTCAGACAGTTCTCATTCTCTTCTCTGAGCAGAGCAGGTAGGCCTGTTGCCCTGGCGAATCCAGACTCCACACAGACACAGCGTGTACACATGCTGCTCCAGAGCCAGTACTGTTCTTCCTTCTAACAAGCATGCGTCAAAACTTTGTTAATTTGCATAATGTCGCTTGTTCATTTTCGCTTGTCCAAACTCACCAAAAATTACATTCCGTAGCTCCTACCTATATATGTATAACTTTATGAGCTGGATTGCCTGTCTATGCAATTCGTTAATTTTCTTTGGCATTCATTAGCTTACTTAGCTAGCAGCCTCCATGGAAATTTGCTATTACTTGTGCTAACCTTGTTAGCATTCTGGTAACAGATGACCAATGGGCATTTATTGGAACCCCTTGTGTACAAAGCCGGTAATACTGTATATCCCGGGATGAAAGAAGGACGGTATGACGATATGAAAAGTGCCCAACCCTAGTTTGATATGCTGCTTAAAGATACACTTAAATCAATGGCAATGTGAGACTGCAAAGGGTTCTACATTGCGTGTTATTTCAGGTTAAATTTAGCCATACGCCATTAACTCATTATTCCACTCAAGAGGTATTTTGATTATAATTGAAGAATGCTGACCAAAAATGACTGGCATTTTCCCTCATTCTTTGACTTCGAAAACGAGCATAGTTTCAAAACCGCCGAAAGCTTGTAATTCAAAGAATGTGTGCCATTTTAAAATGACAAACTTGCAGAACAATGTGTCGATCTCAGAAGGCTGCCCTGACCTACATCCTATTCTCCATCCTGTCTGCCTAAATCAGCCAGACATGCATCTCGCGTCTAAAGGCTCCTACTGCAGCTATGAACACACACACACACACACACGGACATTCACTCACACGCATGCAGACAGAGAGAAACACATGCAGCTCTGTAAAATCCAATGACTCACTTACAGCGCAGTTAGTAGCACAATACAAATATCCAAATAATAATGTAAAAAAACAACAGTATTCGAGATTTTAGATTCTGTAGATGAACAGATGGTCCACAGCATTTCCATAATGTGGTGATGAACTGATCTTTTCTCTTGATTCCCTTAACAGAACCAGTCCAAGTGATTAAGCAATATGGAGATCATGATTGAACCCCTCCAAGTCTCCAGCTTGGCAGCCTTTACCCATCATGCACTACCCAGCAAACAGACAGGAAGTCTTTAGAAAACGCATCAATGAACCAGATTATACTGCCCCTTGCATATAAAAGGCACTTTTGTTTACTTCTCAATGGGGTTTTTGTATTGATGAATAAAGCAGCACAAAAATAGCAAGTGTGTGTGTGTGTGTTAGTAAAAGTGTGTGCCTTCTATTTCTTGGCCGGCTTGCTGGAAATGTATCCCTTGTGGTCTCCATGGCTGCCTGGATAAGGAACCCTGGATGCATCTCCACTAGCCTGGCCCAGAGTTCCACTTCTGTGTTCCACTTCTGTGTTCCGTTCCCTCCCAGCAGCCCTTCTGTTTATTAGCATAATGGGTTGGAACAAGGGCAACTTTTGAGGTTACGTCTCAAATGGCACCCTATTCCCTATGTAGTGCGCTGGTCAAAAGTAGTGCACCACATAGGGAATAGGGTGCCATTTGGACCACAATCAGAGTCTCTCAATAAACAATTAATAGCCTTGGCTAAGGTGTATGTAAACTGTATGTAAGGAGGGTCAGTGGGGAAAAAAATGACGGTCCTGCTGCCAGCCAGCCTCGCTACCCCATGTGTAAAAATAGAGCATCAAACAACATGATTTCCTCTTATTATGTAAACGTAATACTTCCCGCATCCAACTATCAGTTTATGGGTAATTTATAATAAATGAACATCTAAGTGGAAAATCAAATAATGGAGGGTATTCAATGGGTGCATTCCAAACCAGTGGGAGTGGAACATTTTTGGAATCTCAGATTGTTCTGGCAATTCTCATATTGGATCTGCATTGGGAGGAAGGATGTTCAATATGCTTTTTACATTTGTATCACATTTTAGGCCCCTTTTAGACCTATACATGTTTCCTGTAAGACCTTATGAACAGGTACAGACAACATCTTGGTGTTATTATAATCTTTATAGCGTTCTCTCAAATATGTATGTTCTCTCAAGTATGTCTATATTATAAAATACACATTACACACGTTTATTCAACATTACAAATATTAATCTCTCAAAACTACCCTGTTAGATTTTTTCTTTATTTTTGGCATATTGTTTATTAAAAATATACTCTTCAAACACGTCAAATTTCCAGAGGGGGCTCTGTACTTTTAACACTGAAAACCAATCACAGCCCTCCTTTAGAATTGCATATTCAGCATATCACCAGCAGAGGGAGTTCCCTTTGAATCCATTTTCAAATCAAAGTTTGTCACACACAGAATACAACAGTGAAAAATAACAGTAGCGAGGCTATGTACAGTAGCGAGGCCACATACAGGCACCGGTTAGTCGGGCTGATTGAGGTAGTATGTACATGTAGACATGGTTAAAGTGACTATGCATATATGATAAACAGAGTAGCAGTAGCTTAAAAGAGGTTGATGGGTGGTAAGTGGCGGGACACAATGCAGATAGCCTGGTTAGCCAGGGGAACTGGTTAGCCGGGTCAATTGAGGTAGAATGTTCACGAATGTATAGTTAAAGTGACTATGCATATACAGTTTAAGTCGGAAGTTTACATACACCTTAGCCAAACACATTTAAACTCAGTTTTTCACAATTCCTGACATTTAATCCTCGTAAAGATTCCCTGTCTTAGGTCAGTTAGGATCACCAATATATTAAGAAATTGAAATGTCAGAATAATAGTAGAGAGAATGATTTATTTCAGCTTTAATTTCTTTCATCACATTCCTAGTGGGTCAGAAGTTTACATACCCTCAATTGGTATTTGGAAGCATTGCCTTTAAATGGTTTAACTTGGATCAAACGTTTTGGGTAGCCTTCCACAAGCTGCCCACAATAAATTGGGTGAATTTTGGCCCTTTCCTCATAACAGAGCTGGTGTAACTGAGTCAGGTTTGTAGGTCCCCTTGCTCGCACACGGTAATTCAGTTCTGCCCACAAATTCTCATTGTCCATTTGGAAGACCCATTTGCGACCAAGCTTTAACTTCCTGACTGATGTCTTGAGATGTTGCTTCAAAATACCTACATTTTCCTGCCACATGATGCCATCTAGTTTGTGAAGTGCACCACTCCCTCCTGCAGCAAAGCACCCCCACAACATGATGCTGCCATCCCAACCGTGAAGCATGGGGGTGGTGTTCTTCGGCTTGCAGGCCTCCCCCTTTTTCCTCCAAACATAACAATGGTTGTTATGGCTAAACAGTTCAATTTTTGATTAATCAGACCAGAGGTAATTTCTCCAAAATGTATGATCTTTGTCCCCATGTGCAGTTGCAAACCATAGTCTGGCTTTTTTATGGCGGTTTGGAGCAGTGGCTTCTTCCTTGCCGAGCGGCCTTTCAGGTTATGCCGATATAGGACTTGTTTTACTGTGGAAATAAATACTTGTGTACCTGTTTCCTCCAGAATCTTCACAAGGTCCTTTGCTGTTGTTGTGGGATTGATTTGCACTTTTCGCACCAAAGTACGTTCATCACTACGAGACAGGGCGTCTGGCTGCGTGGTCCCATGGTGTTTATACTTGCATACTATTGTTCGTACAGATGAACGTGGTACCTTCAGGCATTTGGAAATTGCTCCCAAGGATGAACCAACTTCTGGAGGTCTACAATTTTTTTCTGAGGTCATGGCTGACTTCTTTTGATTTTCCCATTATGTCAAGCAAAGAGGCACTGAGTTTGAAGGTAGGCCTTGAAATACATCCACAGGTACACCTCCAATTGACTCAAATGATGTCAATTAGCCTATTAGACGCTTCTAAAGCCATTACATCATTTTCAGGAATTTTCCAAGCTGTTTAAAAAGCACAGTCAACTTAGTGTATGTAAACTTCTGACCCACTGGAATTGTGATACAGTGAATTATAAGTGAAATAATCTGTCTAAACAATTGTTGGAAAAATTACTTGTGTCATGCACAAAGTGGATGTCCTAACCAACTTGCCAAAACTGTAGTTTGTTAACAAGAAATGGAGCCGATATTTAAGTTTTGGGAAAACCATAATTTACCATAATTCCGTTACCAAAGTTTGCATCTGCACTGTTCTACTAAAATAGTTTTTGTAAAAAATGTCAGTGGAAATGTTAAAAGTAGTCCTTGTACATAGAGTTGTATGGTTTGTTAAACTTTGAAATGTTTTTTTTGTTTGGCATACAATTTAAAAAGTGTAAAAAGAGAGTAAAAGCGTAATTCTGTTATCATGGAAATGCCCAAGAAGCATTTCAAACATCCTTCCTCTCAATGAGGTATCTATGTAATAATTGCGAGAACAATCTGAGATAACAAAAATATTTTCCGCTCCCGTTGGCATGGGATCGACCACATAGTGCAACACTTTTGACCAAGGCGCATATAGGTAGGGTGCCATTTAGAATTCACTCTATGAGAGGATCAAAATGACTGTTTAATATTATAATGTGATCAGTGTGATCAAGATAATAGCCTCATGATGTTTGCCTTCTCTTCCTAGAGCCCTAGCTCTAGTTATTTATGGATCAGTAAAGGCTATGGAAGGATGGTACTCTGTGCAGTTTGTGCACGGTTCTCTGGATGCTGCAGGCCTCTACAGAGTTACAGGACGGCCCTTGAAACCCATACAGAATCGATGCACAGGTTGCACCTCCGGAAGTTGTTATAATTACTGTTTAAGTCTATGGAATGGTGTGAGAACCATGAGCCTCCTTGGTTTTGTATTGAAGTCAATGTACCCAGAGAAGGATGGAAACCAGCTGTCCTCCAGCTACACCATGGTGCTACCCTACAGAATGCTGTTGAGGCTACTGTAGACCTTCATTGCAAAAGTGTGTTTTAATCAATTATTTGGTGGCATGAATATATTTAGTATACTTTTGTCTAAAAAGGATAACTTTATTGTTGAACTATTTTTATGAAATTCACTGAGGATGGACCTCCCCTTTGTTCTCTGAGGAGCCTCCACTGATCTACAACTATGCTCTAAAAGCTGCAGTCTTGTAGGAAAGGTGAATAAATAGCTATATTTTGGTAACATTGACTTTACTTCAAGCCTGCAGGTATAATGTATTATAATGTGTTGTACAAATTACTTGTCATAAGCATGTATGGCTCGATGTTTCCATCTTAGAATTAAACATGTGCTCTGTTTAGTTTAGTCAAGTCAGGCATTACTGTAGATTAGAGTTTTTTTTATTTTAAATTGGTAGCTAATGTATTTTGCCAAAATGACTCAGATGTTCCAGAGCCCATAGCACAGTCAATTAACTCATCTGCTGTTGAATGCTGGGCCAGGTGTTTGTTATCCTCAATAAAAGCTCAGTGGCTACAGCTCTGGACCCAACTATGAATTACCCCCAGAAACCGGTTTGAAACCACAGCGAAATATGAAAAACAAAAAAGAAAGCCTCAGAGGGGTATACCAAAAAGCAGGATTATGGAGTTAGCCAGCTCACTTTTCTAAAATATTCTGACAAAACATTTTATTTTGTAGAAAGATAAGCTTGAAATGGGCATGGTCTAATTGATTTAACAAAAGGAAAGACATTGAATATCGTTTTCAAACATCATTTTGAGCTATAGTTTGAGCTAGACTATTTGTTACATTGTTTTTTTTTTCCATTTGGTTCGGTTGGTTTCACATTGTCAAATGTCAAACGAACCAAAATTCCTAAACAAAAACCACGTGTCCATGCAAGTTATTTGTTTATTGGACAATAACAGTAAGGATAAGTCCATTTCTTATTATCATGAAGCTTGTGTGTCCAATGTTCATATGTGACTGACTGGCTCGATTCAGTCTTATGCAGCAAAATTTTAAATTGTGTTTTTATTTTTTATTTTTTACATTGGATGAAAATAGACTCAGAGCTAGAAAATCGTATATCAGTTGAGGAACAACGGGAAAGTAAAAAAGTTTCTTTACTTCTAATTTCGTGGGATCCAATTGGTAGTAGTTACAGTCTTGTCTCATCGCTGCAACTCCCGTACAGACTCGGGAGAGGCGACGGTCGAGAGCCATGCATCCTCCAAAACACAACCCAACCAAGCTGCACTGCTTCTTGACACAATGCACATCCAACCCGGAAGCCAGCCGCACCAATGTGTCGGAGGAAACACCGTACACCTGGCAACCTGGTCAGCGTGTGCTGCGCCCGGGCCCACCACAGGAGTCGCTAGTGCGCGATGAGACAAAGATATCCTGCCGGCCAAACCCTCCCCAACCCGGACGACGCTGGGCCAATTGTGCTCCGCCACATGGGCCTCCCGGTAGCGGCCGGCTGCGACAGAGCCTGGGCTCGAACCCAGAATCTCTGCGCCACCCGGGAGGCCCTGCTTTGAAAGTTGATCAACTTTTGAGAAAATGGCCCCTGAATGTTTTGGTGCACCTACTGGAGAGCTCTTATTTGTCTACACACATTCAGAATCATTCACACCCTCTTTAAGGATTCCATCTATCTCTTTAAGGATTCAAGTGAAGCCATGTGCTAAACAGAGTGAGTACGGTAGAGTACTAAACAACCAAAGATTTCAAGACTAAACACTGGTTATACTACGTCTATCGACATGTCTGTAAAACTTGTCGCAATGAGATCATGAACATTCTATTGTTGTCCAACATCAAACGTGTCTTTGTGAAAAACTATAAAACACAAAAACACAGCAGCCTGGTGGTCCAAAATAGCATAACTTATGTATTTTAACACTAACAAACCCATCCGTTTTAAAAAATTCAATCTAGCAAACTGGGCAACTTTCTAAACAATGTTTTGGTTAGATTCTAGCTTATTAGCTAGCTAACATTAAGTTAGCTGGCTAGCCAGTTCAAATAATGACCATGTCATATAGCTGACAATGTCTTAACTTTAGCTCATTTGTATTCATTATTACAAGAAAATAAACTCTCAACAAGATCCTTATTTACAAGTTAATGGCGAGCTAATTACAGAAAACAGTTGATGGTTGTGAGTGTGACAAAATAAAAGCAGGGCATTCTACTGGAGAAATGTAGAACTTAGACACTGTCTTGTTGGGCTAAAGTTATATCCCAATTTGACTTTAGTGCAGGTCATGTTGTTCTTCACATTACAGTCTCTGGTAAACACACACTATATAAAATAAAATCAAAGTGCATTTGTCACATGCACAGGATAGAGAAGGTGTAAACGGTACAGTGAAATGGTTACTGGCATAGTATTTTGTTTAGACATGTAGCTAGCGAAACAATGAACCATAATCCAAACTCATAACGTTACTACCCTGCATGAATCTGCAGGTAGCTAAAGCTAACCAACTAGGTTCAATGTTAGTTAGCTAGTTAACTTTAGGCTATAATACTAGCAGTGCAAATGGCTCTAAGATACTAATAATATTACTACACAGCCAGCTAACTTTAGCTAGCTAGCAGTATGCTTTAACTTGCAATGAAAAACGACTAACAAAATTAGAAACTTATAACATCTGAAAATGTTGTTGGCTATATTCTCTTACCCGTCCGTATACATGGATGAGTGCTTCTCCCTCTGTCACAGATACCATGGTTGCTCTTAGTTTGAAGATGTAATCCGGAGACAGCCATCTGCATATCCATCTGCATATTTGTAAAAGGCTGAATTTACTCCATCTCCTTAGAAATCATACTCTGCTTCCACCGGGCATTCCACTGATTTCAAAACTCAGTTCTCCAGAAAGTCAAGAGCATTAGCAACACTTCATATCATGCCCTCCATATCACGCAGTTCATGATATCATTAAAAAAGCCACGTTAGAAAGCATGACCTACACATACTGAGCAGCTTATGTTATAGACAGAAGCATGCTGAATGGCAGACCAATCCAAACTCATCTCTTGGCATGTCCAGCCCATCAATTATCACAGTCAATCATGGCTAGTGGGAAGGTTCCTACCTTTTTCCAAGGCTAAACCAACTAGGCTCGTAATTTAACACTTTAATTTGTATTTACAGATAATATACAAGTTTTTTTAAATTAAGGCACATGAATGTTCACATGTTCCAGAAGGCATTTCTGCCTCCAAAAAAAATGCATTTTGATTCAAAAAAATGTTTACGTTGAAATGCCTCGCCTGTTAAGTAGTGACGCTAAGTATGTCTAGTTTCCTGAAAGGAGTCACATATTACCTTCGCTTTGGTCTTCCAACATGTTTGAGGAAACTGCGCAATAGCCTATGACTGCGATTTGACTAGGCTGTATTCAGTAGCCTATATCCCTGGTATAGTCCCCATCTCCCCTAATCTGCATAGGATGCACTCATAAATTCACATTTTAGTTATCAGTTGCCACCTTCATCCGCCATTCCAGACATTTGGGAGATGGGACTCCTGTATCTGCTTAGTCAGCCTTTGAGGACGTGTGGCTTTGTAATTGGATTTGTCCGTCTCCTAGACTGGCTGCCTGCCAGGGTTTGAGAGCCCAGTCTACCCTAAATTTTCACATAACCTTGGTTGGGGGCCCTAACCGGGTGCTGTCAACCGGAGCCAGCTGAGCCTGAGACTCGCATGGGGCGTCACTGAGGGAGCATGCAAGGCAGAGCAACACTACCCGCTAAATGTGCTGCTAGTCACAGAATGTTTCAGAGCTCTCAAGTTATGATTTCATCAAATGTTCACAGTCAAACAACCAATAATAAATGTGCAACTCTGGTTATGTTCCTGTGTTTGGTCCAGACTGCATTCTCACTGGCAGCGAACAGCACCATGAAAAGAATTTAAGTCGGACAGAGACCACGCTTTTTGAGAGAACCACAGTGATTTGTTTAGTGCAGATAGAGCAAACCGAACTAAGGGGTAAATGCACCAGAGTTCCGAAAAGAAATGCAACAAACCATTTTAGTGTGAAATTCCCTTTTGTTTAGCTTTTTTTAATGAAGCATAAAATCAATAGTTATTTCTGGTTGCTTATCAAAGTTAGCTGGCTAACTCACTGATCCTGCTTTGTGCTAAGTTCATGGATATGTACAGTTGTTGTTTCACATCGCACAGACGCACGCAGTTGGGATTTGTGTGGATATAGTTACATGTATTCTTTTACGCAATGCAGGTGCTACCGCAGCAGGGGTGCTATGGTGTAGATATACAGCTACAGGAAAATGTCCTAACATATACCGAGGCATTTTCCCAATTAGGAGGTCATTTCTATCACAATGGCCATAACCAGTGTCTCTATAAATATATCTATTACTGTAATAGCAGACACCTATTCCGTCAGTTCAGTGTTTTATTCCCCTCTGTAACACTGTCCATTAGGTAGGTAGCAGATACATTTAGAGCGGGGACTGTTAATAATAATAATAATAATAATAATAATAATAATATTATTATTATTATTATTATTATAATGCACCTCTCCCTCCCCTCTCGCGGGATGTTCCCTGATTCTGGACAGGGGGGGGGTTCTGGGCTTGTCTCTCTCTCTGCTGTTTTCCACGCGTGGCTGGTCACATGCCACCTTACACAGGCGCACACTCCGACATCAGTTGGCACAAAGCAAGGCAGTTTCCTGTGAACGCTCGTCTCGGGTGAGCCGTAATTGCTATGGCATGCCTTTACACACCCTTTGGTTGAATTCACAAATGCATCTCTATGTCTCGCTGTAATCCTCCAATGTCTCTCACTCTGTGGAAACAAATGGCTTTAATGAGGGCATCAGCATCCAGCCAGTGACAGGGGCAGAGACGGACAGCGATAGAGGTCGACAGGAGGAAAGGGTGGCGACAGACAGACTGGGCTCAGCTATGATGGCCATAACAATCACCTCACATCGATTTCCTATGTCTAGATGTGTCTCGACACACAATTCTGCCTTAATCTGTAGCTGATTTTTGCAATAAGCGCTGTTGTTATTACCATAGAAGACAAACGCAGAAGTGCAGAAGGGGAGAGAGAAAAGGGAGAGGGGTGAAAGGATATCACACAGGGTGGGTGGAACATGGGGTGAGGGGGTTGGGGCATTATTACTAGCCTGGTCCAAGATCTCTATGTGCAGTCTTGCCAACTTCTATGGTAATTGTCATGCCAAACACCACAGGTGTTTACAAGACAGACAAAAAAAACAGATCTAGGAATCAGGCTACATTATTGCTTACACTCATGATCGCATGACAGTGAAAGGTCAAAGCATTTTTTCTTCATGATGAATACTGATTAGCAGAGGGGCGTCAACCAACCCAGAAAGTCAAGGAATGCAGATCTACTGCAATAAATGTATTTTACGGTGGAGACAGAGAGGAGGAACACAAGCTACACACACACACCTTCTCATGCTTCTTCTCCTAGACTGATCAGATGAAATTAAACTGCAATAATGTCTTCCTCTGTGACTACTGTAAATAATAGGCTAGCATACCTTCACTTACTAACACATTCCGTACCATACTTCAATGCCACACAGGGACGGACTAGACATCTGGCATTTCAGACAAATGCCAGATGGGCTGGTCCATTTTAAGGCCTGTGGGTCTGTCTAACTTGTTTGTTTTTTTTGCACACAATTATCACTATCTGGCTAATTGTTTATGCATCAAATTAGATCAAACCAAATGAAGCATTTAAGCATAAGACCTAAATGGACGGACTCCAAATGAGTCCAATGACAGAGGGAGGGAAAATGGTCCATGATCCAGGTCAATCAAACCTCATTCAGTGGGTTTTACTTTCCAGTTGAGAAGGAATGGGGGGTAGAAGGGGTAGATGAGGGTGAACAGCAGTGCCTTGCTGCAGTGCATCTAGAGGTTTGTTCAATGGCCTGTGACTGAGTTGTAGTCGAGCTGATCCACTGAGATTCTTTCAAACGCATGGAAATGTTAAAAGATTGAAGTGGAACCCAGCTGCAAACACATCAGAAACTGTTTTCTCAAGTCTGGCTAGTATAGCCAGCTACTATTGGACATGAATATGAAAACAGGCTGAGTAATTCAATAAACATTCGTGCACAGTGTCAACCATACATACGCTCATACAAAGACATCAGTAGCTATGCACAGAACAAAGAACTGTGGTCTATTCCAGTCTGACCTCTTTACCTGCTGGATAAATCACACTGTATTGTACTATACTGTATATTAGGGCTCCCGAGTGGCACAGCAGTCTAAGGAACTGCATCTCAGTGCAAGAGGTGTCACTACGGTCCCTGGTTTGAATCCTAGGCTGTATCACATCCGGCTGTGATTTGGAGTCCCGTAGAGCGGCGCACAATTGGCCCAGCGTCGTCAGGGTAGGCCATCATTGTAAATAAGAATTTGACTTGCCTAGTTAAATAAAAGGTTAATAAAAATATCCATCTGGAAATAAAAAATGATTGGTAATATTATTCTAATAAATTTACTGGAATAAACTCGCCAAGATGCTTCAAGGACTAAAGACATTTTAACACGTCTTGATCATTTCATGAGTAAATTTGATTGTCTGTGTAAAGGAAACTTCTGAACTCTTCTTCATTAACATTTTTCACACATGACACTATTAATGGAGGTTAGTGTCGGTTAATTCTGACAAATACCAATAGTTGACACATGCTTCATAGGAAGTGACTAGGTTAATGAGCGGTTGGACAACATACCACACACACCACAGCCAGTGTCATGACAAGGTAAATAATGAGGTCATCGGTCACGACCTGTCAACGCAGTTATTATAGGTTTAACAGCATTGACTCTTCGTCATGGTTACGGAAAGTTGGTTGGTCCTTCAACACTCTGTTCAAGTAGTGGTGCATGACTCCAGGATCTTTGGTGCACGACTCTTGCTCGACGACCAAAACACGCTGGAATGGATACGTACACACCACCTCATTATTGCAGTCTCCTACTAGGAAGACTACATTTGCGTTTTAGAGGACTAACATGAGCATGATGCTGCCCATTTCCTCATCGACTTAGCCTACAGAAGGCCTAATTTTGTTTGAATATAGAAGGTGATCTTGTAGGAACTAGACTTTTTCAGTGATATTTCCGCTGTGCGCAGCCTTGACAGATCCCATGGGATGATGCTGCACACTCACAGTCATGTCAAAATGATAATAATAGGCCATACACTGACAACTCGAGCTTGGCTGCCAAACGTATAGGTGTCCCCATTAATATTTAAAATTGATGAAGTGTGATCATAATTTTAGCGATCCATGGTAGACGTCCCTCCTAATAACAATGCCCCCATCCTGCTGATTTGAGCTGCTGAACTGCATTTGCATTTAACATGCGTTTATGGATGACAAAGGGAACTTTGCCATTTCCAAAAAGTTCATTGATAGCCCGTACTTTAGTGAACTTGTACGAAACATTGCAAGCCAAGAAATTGAGAGATACAGCATTGCAATAGCCTATACATATTTTGATTACCAATGCACGGTTCTGACTGCCTGCCTGGGAGCCGACATGCCTACCGATGCCTGGCTGTGCCCCCCCCCCCTCGCTAGCTCTCTCTTTGCTGTAAAAGTTGCGAGAGTTAGTATTCTCAGAAGTAGCCAACGGCAACTAGCTTTCTCAATTGCAAAAATACTGATGCTTGACACCCAGAAATGGGGGTCGACAGGCAAGGATTCGAGGAATCGATTATTTTGGAGTCGACTCCCCACCACAATTTTTTATTTTTTATGTTAAATAAAGGTTAACTAGACACGTCGGTTAAGAACAAATTCTTATTTACAATGACGGTCCACCTCGGCCCTCCCTAACCCGGACGACGCCGGGCCAATTGTGCGCCGCCCTGTGGTATGTTCAAGTCAAATTCTCCCAAGTAAGTAGCCTCGTTCCAGATCTGTCTCTCCAACTCATATGGTCAATGTTGGAGCCGTGACACTGACCGAAGGAGTTGGCAAGACGGCACAAACAGATCTGAGACCAGGCAACCAAGAAAGAATCTATGTCCAGAAATCTGCTGCAGGTCTGGAAATAGACAGCAATAAAGGGCTGCTGGCTGACTGCACCACAGTAAATGTTGTTTAGTCAGCTACCTACTCAGCACTATTAGACCCCGATGCCAGAGTATAGCCCTTATAACTCCCAACTGAACTGATCCCAGACAGCCTTGCAAATGAGCTTAAGCTGTCAGCTTAAAAGCTTTTCCTGAAACTGAGACGTCCTCTCAGCTGTGATGGCCCTATCGCAGTCAACACACGCACTGCCGTGAACACACGCGCACACCCGCACGTACACAGACATGTATGAACGCAGGCATCGACACACATGCATGCACGTGCACACACACAAAGAGCCAACCAAGACTTCCGCAGACGACAGCAACATGCCGCAGCGTGTAGCTCCATTTCTCATTAAAAAGCAGTGAGAGCAGCTTCGTTTCTTCATGATGCACTATGGTCATAGCCTGCTCCAGGGGGGATGAAAGGGTTTCAGCGTTTGCTCTTTGCTGCAAGCACAGTCTAAAATTAGTTAAAATATTTCAATCCAAGTAGGATAATACATGTGTCTGGCATCTGCTTGACACATCATCGTACCCTTGAGTTGTGAGCAAAGATCACTGCATTTCTTACTTCAGTACAAGGTAGTGTACACTACAAGGTAGTGTACTGACAAAAAGTGTGGGGGATGTTGTTTGTTAGGAACATGTCTAACAGAGGGGCCCCATTGTGGCATGTATCAGACTATTTAGTTGTGGAATCCATCAGCCACTTGTCTTGAGAGCTATATTGCCTGCCTTTTCTGTTTCTTCTACAAACAGGTTGGCGGGTAGAGGATTGTACATGTGGTCCGGTGCAGCTTGGTTGGTAAGAGAATGGCTATAGCAATACCAAGGTTGTAAGTTCATTTGTTGCAGAAATATCTGCCAAATAAATCGGTATCTGCATTTTTTGGTCCTCCAATAATCAGTATTGGCGATGAAAAATCATAAAATCGGTCGAACTCTAATACACACTTACTAGTTCTCTCTCAATCTCGTCCATGGGTTTTGGTGGTCCCATCTTCTACAGTCACAGGTTACGTCCCAAATGACACCCTAAAGTAGTGCATTATGCAGGGAATAGGGTGCCATTTGGGATGCATTCACATACTGTATTTAGCATCAGCAGAGAGACACTAAAACCATTTCATGGTTCCATAATTCATGCTGACAACATACATTATTTATGGCGTTTCTGAACTGTTTGCTGGGAGAGAGAGAGAGATTCCCCAGTCAGACCCTCTATGGTTCCAGGACTAACACATTTTTATTTATGAGTGTCTGAAAATTAAAGATGATGTAAAATGAACTTACTCCGGGGCCAAACATTATACAACGTTATTGATTAAAAAGGACATCCCTGGTTCTTTCACTGTCTCCTCATGACATCTCGCCGAAAGCTCTCTTCTCATCGCTTCGAGGCAAGTAACACTGAAACATGCATGAGAGCTTCAGCTGTTCCGGACGACTGTGTGAACACTCTCCCCGCAGCCGATGTGAGTAAGAACTTTAAACAGGTCAACATTCACAAGACCGCAGGACCCAATGGATTACCAGGACGTGTACTCTGAGCATGCTCTGACCAACTGGCAAGTGTCTTCACTGACATTTTCAACCTCTCCCTGTCCAAGTCTGTAATACCACCATAGTCCCTGTGCCCAAGAACACTAAGCTAACCTGCCTACATTACTACCGATACATAGCACTCACATAGCCATGAAGTGCTTTGGAAGGCTCACATCAACATCTTAACCAGAAACCCTAAACCCACTCCAATTTGCATACCACCCAAACAGATCCACAGATGATGCAATCTCTACTGCACTCCACACAGCCCTTTCCCACCTGGACAAAAGGAACACCTACATGAGAATGCTATTCATTAACTACAGCTCTGCGGTCAACACCATAGTGTTCTCAAAGTGCGTCACTAAGCTAAGGACCCTGGGACTAAACACCTCCCTCTGCAACTGGATCCTGGACTTCCTGACGGGCCGCCCCCAGGTGGTGAGGGTAGGTAACAACACAGCCGCCACGCTGATCCTCAACACTGGAGCCCCTCAGGGGTGCGTGCTCAGTCCCCTCCTGTACTTCCTGTTCACTCATGACTGCACGGCCAGTCACGACACCAACACCATCATCAAGTTTGCCAATGACACAACAGTGGTAGGCCTGATTACCAACAACAAGACAGCCTTTAGGGAGGAGGTCAGAAACCTGGCCGTGTGGTGAAAGGACAACCATCTCTCCCTCAATGTGAACAAGACAAAGGAGATGATTGTGGACTACAAGAAAAGGAGGACCGAGCACGCCCCCATTCTAATCGACGGGGCTGTAGTCGAGCAGGTTGAGCGCATCAAGTTCCTTGGTGTCCACATCACCAACAAACTAGCATGGTCCAAACACACTAAAACAGTCGTGAAGAGGGCGTATTGCCACTCAGGAGACTGAAAAGATTTGGCATGGGTCCTCAGATCCTCAAAAATTTCCACAGTTGCACCATCGAGAGCATCCTGACTAGTTGCATCACTGCCTGGTATGGCAATTGCTCGGCCTCCGACCATAAGGCACTACAGGGGGTAGTGCGTACGGCCCAGTACATCACTGGGGTCAAGCTTCCTGCCATCTAGGACCTCTATACCAGGCGGTGTCAGAGCAAGGCCCTAAAAATGGTCAAAGACTCCAGACACCCTAGTCATGGACTGTTCTCTATGCTACCACACAGCATGGGGTACCGGAGCACCAAGTCTAGGTCCAAAAGGCTTCTTAACAGCTCCTATCCCCAAGCCATAAGACTCTATAACAGCTAATCAACTGGCTACCCAGACCCCTCTTTTACGCTGCTGCTACTCTCTATTATTATCTATGCATACTCACCTTAATAACTCTACCTCCATGTACATATTACCTCGACTAACCGGTGCCCCCACACATTGACTCTGTACCCACTGCATATAGCCTCGCTATTGTTATTTTACTGCTGCTGTCTATTTGTTACTTTTAATTCTCCATTTTTTACTTAACACTTATTTTTCTTAAAACTGCATTGCTGGTTAAGGTCTTGTAAGTAAGCATTTTACTGTAAGGTCTACTACACCTGTATTCAGCGCATGTGACAAGTAGCATTTGAAAAGATGGACATTGAGTCGTTCCATATGACTTCAATCACTTTCTGACTCTACCCCTTTTGATTTGAACAAACTTTCCATATATGTTTGCCCATGGTAGAAGTGGTCAGAAAGTGACTTTTTGGACCTAAAATGCCAAAATATTCAGGAGAGAGGTGCTCAATATTGACCCATGTTGCATACCTTACCCCTTCATGAGACATCTGTCTTCATCACTGGAAAATATAAACAGTTACGCTTTCAAATTATTTATAACTTACAAACTGGGTCGTCAAATGAGAAAAACACAATTGTATTTTTTGTTTGTTTAAAGTCAATTATCTAAAAATCTAAACTCAGATATTTTTCATGATCAAATATGTTGTAGAAAAAAAACATATTTTACAAAATCTGAGGTGTTTGTCTTGTGCCCACCATCGATTGAGACACAGCATACTCTTGAATACAGGGTGGGTATCATGTTTTTGCTGATAAATGTACTAACATGTGAATACAATTAAAAATGTCTACTTTCAAATGGTACCACAAAGATGGTTGGGGGTCCACACATCACAGAATGTTGACTTAAAGCTGCAATATGTAACTTCCATGGAAATGTGAGTTATAGATTTGTCCGTCTCATTGAAAGCAAGTCTGAGAAGCAGTAGATCTATTCTATTTCCACAAATGTTATGCTTCCCGTTTATTAAAATGTTGTTTTTGCATCTTTTACTTTCGGTTTTGTACACCAGCTTCAAACAATTGAAAATACAATATTTTGAGTTATGGAAAAGATATTTCACAGCCGTTTAGATGGTACAATGATTCTCTTCACCAGAGGTATTGAACTCTTACCCTATGCGGTCCAGAGCCTGCTGGTTTTCTGTTCTACCTGATTATTAATTGCACACACCTGATGTCTCAGGTCTAAATCAGTCCTTGATTACAGGGAAACAATGAAAAAAATGCAATGGAACCGGCTTTGAGGTCCAGAGAAAAATGTTTGAAGGCTCTACACTGTGCTTGCTTGTTTTGTCACATATACTGACTATTTGAACTTCAGCAACCAGAAAATGGAGGGATTTCTGCACATTGCATCTTTAAGTTGGAAAACCCATTGTTATAAATTAAACTGTCAATCCTCCATAAGTTATTGAAATCCGAGCAATCTATACTGAACAAATGTATAAAAAGCAACATACAACAATTTCAAAGATTTTACTGAATTACAGTTCATATAAGGAAATCAGTCAATTGAAATAAATAAATGAGGTCCTAATCTATGGATTTCACATGACTGTTGATACAGATATGCATCTGTTGGTCACAGATACTGTAGTTTTTTGGTCAGTATCTGCTGTGACCACCATTTGCCTCATACAGTGCAACACATCTCCTTCGCATAGAGTTGATCTGGTTGTTGATTGTGGCCTGTGGATTGTTGCCCCAATCCTCTTCAATGGCTGTGCAAAAGTTGTTGGATATTGGCGGGAACTGGAACACGCTGTCATACATGTTGATCCAGAGCATCCCAAACGTGCTCAATGGGTGACATGTTTGGAGTATGCAGGCGATGGAAGAACTGGGACATTTTCAGCTTCCAGGAATTGTGTACAGATCCTTGTGACATGGGCCCGTGTATTATTATGCTGAAACATGAGCTGATGGCAGCGGATGAATGGCATGATGATGGGCCCCAGGATCTTGTCACGGTATCGCTGTGCATTCAAACTGCGACCGATAAAATACAATTGGTTTGTTGTCCATAGCTTATGCCTGCCAATACAATAACCCCACCGCCACCATGGGGCACTCTGTTCACAACATTGACGTCAACAAACCGCTTGCCCATACGACCCTATAAACGTGGTCTGTGGTTGTGAGGCTGGTTGGACATACTGCCAAATTATCTAAAACCCATGTTGGAGGCAGCTTATGGTAGAGAAATTAACATCCAATTCTCTGGCAAAAGCTCGGGTGGACATTCCTGCAGTCAGCATGCCAATTGCATGCTCCTTCAAAAATTAAGACATCTATGGCATTGTGCTGTGTGACAAAACTGCACATTTGAGTGGCCTTTTATTGTCCCCAGCACAAGGTGCACCTGTGTAATGATCGTTCTGTTTAATCAGCTTCTTGATATACCACACCTGTCAGGTGGATGGATTATCTTGGTAAATGAGAAATGCTCACTAACAGGGGTGTAAACAAATGTGTGCACAAAATGAGAGAAATAAGCTTTTTATGCTTATGGAAAATTTCAGGGATCTTTTATATCAGCTCATGAAACTAACATTTTACATGTTGTGTTTATATTTTTGTACAGTTTAGGTAATACAATAGACATTCGCATTCAATTGGACATTTGACAGTGGATGGACCAGTGGCCATGTTTCTGATAGTAATTGGGAATTAAATGTTCAATTGAATTTATATTTAAAGGGTGTACCAGCTAAAACGCAGTTGTCTGAAGAGAGAGGTCTATTCTATGAATTATATTTATATAATTGAAATGACACCCACCCTGTATTCTAGAGCATGCTGTGTCTCAATCGATGACAGGCACAACACAAACCTTTAAGATAATTGACGTTAATAATGGTAAAAAAAAATGAACAAATTTTTTTCCACTAAAAAATCCCAAGATATGAGAATATTTTGATAACCCTGTTAATAAACTTTAAATAAAGAGCATCTCTATCTCCTGAATGTTTTGGCATTCAGGTCCAAAAAGTCACTTTCTGATCATTTCGACCTTGGGCCAACAGGTATGGAAGGTTTTGATTAAATCAAAAGGGGTGCAGTCAGAAAGTGATTGAAATCATATGGAACAACCCCATTATTAGAGGAATTATCCTACTGAAATTACCCTAACGTGAAAAGGTGGTGATGCATCATCATGATGATCCACTGCAATGGTCAGAGGGCATGACCTTTAGTCTCTGAAACACTAATGCGGTCTTCATAACCAAGTGGGAAGGTGATATTTACCACATACAACTCGTAAAAATCAACTTGAACACCCCTCCAACTCGTAATTACTGGTGGGAAACTCATCTGTCATCCGAGCTTCTTCTCCTCCCACATGCTGACCTCTGACATCACCTTCTTCGGAAATGACCTCGATTGCAGCGTTTTTGGCAGTTAAATGTAAAACATTAGTTATAAAAAGCAATCTACTAATATGGTTTTTGAACACCTTAATGTGTTTATAAACATCACAGCTGTACTTTTAGTTTATGGTTGACGGGGCTAGTTGACAATTGGCGTTTCTCAACGAGTTCAAAGCACTTGAATGCATCCAACTGGTATTTACGACGTCACAGCTGGTAATTACCACCGTCCAGCTTGGTTATGAACGCAGCAATCACATCCGCTCCTATCGACCTGGTCTGATTGGTCAAAATACCAGTTAGTGAAAAATATATCAGAATTTGGCTGCCTATCTCAATGTATTAAATTATCTACAATGAAGACAACCTGGCCTTGCTTGAGAGACGAGCTATCTGAATGAGCGGTGCTGCTGTCCTTAACCTCTCTCACACACGTTATAATATTTCCCTTGTTAAGGATACATTCACAATAACTTTCGTCACATATTGTTTAACATGTTAATGCTGCATAATGTGGTGTTATGCATTTTCACTATTCTGTCGGAATGTCTGAAGTATCCATACATCAGTAGACCTACTCACGTAAAGTGCATTGTGCGGAGATTTTACCCAAATTATGTTGAATAAGAGTTATCTGTTGGAAATGTATGTTTATTTGGCTACTGGGACCTCCTGACCATATATTCACAAAAAACGGCCCAAAATATTCGCATAAGAAATGCCTCTGTTCAAGATAAACTAAAAACATGCTGTTGGTGCCATTAATGTAATTCACTCTCGAATTACAAGTTATGCAAGTGTCTACTCCACCGTTGGGTCGTTCGCGAAATGGTGAATCACATAAAGAGCCGTTCATTTGGCTCCCTGATTTGCATACTGTTACTGTTTTTTGTGTTGTTTAAAAACGATTATCTGCAAATAAATCTAAATCATTCTCTGAATATGGTGATTCCTCGCAGCAGAAACAATAAATAGTAGCGAGAGCACGTCATTCTGGTCCACGTTCATTTTTGCAGTGCATAGAAAATTCGTACTTCCCCTTTTTTGCAGGCAATATAATACTTTGGCCAGGTAAAAAAGTATTTGAACATGCATATCACGATCTGACAACATCGTAGCCTACTTTAGGGGTTTTAAATGAGAGCTTTGCAGTTTTTCATGGCTCTATGTCGATTTTCAAACATTTTGAATGAAGACCATCAAAACACAAGCAATTAGATTAGGAAATACCAACCTTTCACTTGAGTCTCGTAATCCCCAATAATCTCCTTGTCCTTCTTGACTCTCGTATGAGATGACATGATTCTTTAGGAATAGATGACGGAAACCTATACACCTCGCCTCGCGACACCACAAAGTATCCTAGCCTACAAATCTCTTCGGCAAAGACCGTCAAATGCGTGAAGCAGGGAGGGCTACATGCGTTTCAGAGATTTCCAGGGTCTCAAAATGCACTTGAGGTTGTACAGCGATCAAGGCGACGTTGAACTGGTTAAAAGGTGCCAAACAGATCTGGACAACTCCCCTCTTTCCTCAACATAACATTTTTGAATGTCCCAAGAACAACACAATATGAAGAATCCAAATATATTACATTTGGTAAATGATATGTTTCAATATAAACACTGCCTTGCAGTGGGGTGCATGAGCAAGAATCGCATCGTGCAATTTTCCATACGCCTTTCCAGCCACCCTTTTTCTAGCGAGGTCTCTGTCTGCTGCAGCAAGAGTTGGATGCAAAAGTGATCTCAGACTCCTCCCACACACCCCTCCCCTCCCCTCACCCACACTCCCACACTTACGCACATGCAAAGGATCATTACAGTACAGTGGTTATGCACGTGGTGACAAAGCAATTTAAGAGTGTTGCTGATATATGGTGACAGATTTGAAAATGATGAGATTGAAAGAGGCACATCATCGTTAGCACAGACACTGGTGACCTGGAAATTATGGCGTAAAATACCTACATTTGCAGGCTGCTTTATAGACACCAATGCAGCCCTCTGAATACAACCCTCATAACAGAAGAGAGGGCTATACTGTTGTAGGCCAATTATAATATCAACATTGTTTAAATGTTGGATAATATTTGTATGTTTCATAATTCAACAGCCTTGGCAGTCATAACTTAACAAACATTGTCAATGACACAGAATTAATGTTATTATTATTGCTATGACTAAACGGAAAGATTAAAGGTTTTTCTTGTCTCTCTGCTGGAAGGTATTATTCAGCAAGCCAAGCATGAGCCTTCATTGTGGCTGAATGACTCACATTTCTTCGTGGCCTTCATTCTAAAGGCAGAGTTTGGAGATGAGATTTACCAGTAAAGCAAGATTACTTTGCACTTTCCCAATTCTGTGTCATGAGTTGTTCTTTTTTTGACCATTGCTGATTGTCAAATCCTCGTGCACAGGATCATATGTGGATATATGTGTACAGACATGTTTAACATATTTTGTATTGTCTGAAGGTTTGTGTCTACTGATAATATGTGGAGTTTGCTAGAATTGCATTCCTGCATGGTATAATATTTAACTCCGGGTAAAGGTATTCACGGTAGGTGGCAGGTAGCCTAGCGGTTAGAGCGGCGGGTCAGTAACTGAAAGGTTGCTGGTTAGAATCACCAAGCTGCCAAGGCTCTGTCAATGTGCCCTTAAGCAAAGCTTAAGCAAGGCACTTAACCCTAATTGCTCCTGTAAGTCGCTCTGGATAAGAGTGTCTGCTAAATGACAATATATATATATATTTTTTTTTTAAGTCTTATTTTTAATGTCGTCCAAAATAAACAGTAATGCACTGAAGGGTTTCACAGCAAAGGAAAGGATCGAAATCAGAATGCTACGTTGACAGTGGCACTGTATACTGTATGAACTCGTATGGTTCCAGAGTGGTATTTCTAGAAGTGAATTCTTTCAGACACTTGGAAACAGATATTAGCCTGTGGCAGCCATCAACAGGACTTTGAACTTAGCCAAGATGCAAGATGTATCACCATGCATTTGCAAATACCATTTTTGTGACTCTTGAAGGAGAATCTTCTCTTTTCCAAACCGGGGGAACCCCCAAACTCTTCTAACTCAACTCTGATCCCAAAGGCATTGCAGCGAAGGAGCCTGGGAAACGATAGCATCATCGCTGTTCTTGAGGCCCAACAAGGCTCCATTGTCCATTTCTCATTCAGTGGCTGCATCCAAATGTAAACCTATTCCGTATTTTGTGCACTACAGTACCTTTAACCAAGACCCATAGGACTCTGGTCAAACATAGTGCACTATTGGGATTAGGGTGCTATTTGGGACGCATTCTGAGTAATTCATTCATTCATGGGCCTCTTTGGGAGAAATGCTGGTCAACCTCTACTGTAATAAGTGTTTTAAGACCAGTGATGTAAAGTACTTAAGTAAAAATACTTTAATTTACTACTTACGTTGTTTTTTGGGGGATATCTATACTTTTCTTTACTATTTGTATTTTTAGCAACTTTTAGTTTTACTTCCCTACATTCCAAAAGAAAAGAATGTACTTTTTACTCTATACATTTTCCCTGACACCCAAAAGTGGCTTTTTAACCAATTCAAACATCCCTGGTCATCCCTACTGCCTTAGATCTGGCAGAATCACTCACAATAAATGCTTTGTTTGTAAATTATATCTCAGTGCTAGAGTGTGCCCCTGGCTATCCGTCAATTAAAAAGTATGAAAACAATTGGGCCGTCTGGTTTGCTTAATATAAGAAAGTTGAAATGATTTATACTTTTATTTTTACTTTTGATACTTAAGTATATATTAGCAATTCCACTTACTTTTGATAATTAAGTATATTTAAAACAAAATACTTTTAGACTTTTACTCAAGTAGTATTTTACTGGTTGACTTCCACTTTCACTCGAGTCATTTTCTATTAAGGTATCTTTACTTTTAGATTAGGTATGACTCTCCACCAATGAGCTTTTTTGGAAATTCAAATTATTATTATTATTATTATTATTATTTTACATTTAACCTTTATTTAACTAGGCAAGTCAGTTAAGAACAAATTCTTATTTACCATGACTGCCTACACCGGCCAAACCCAGACGATCATGGGCCAGTTGTGTGCCTCTCTATGGGACTCCCAATTGCGCCATGTTGTGATACAGCCTGGATTTAGGGAACAATGGAAAGGGAGAGGGGGGTACCTAGTCTGTTGTCCAACTGAATGTATTCAACTGAAAAGTGTCTTCCACATGTAACCCAACAACCCCTCTGGATCAGAGAGGTGCGGGGGGCTGCCAACATCCACATCTTCAGTGGATTAACTGCCTTGCTCAGGAGCAGACAACAGCAAGGACAGATTAAGCAAGAATTTGACAGCTTGTAATTTTTTCAATTACAGCCAGGCTCGGGTAATATGACAACCTTTAACCCCTGAGGTGGGCCATTCGAGACACCCAGGCTTTTAATGACTGACCCTGAACTGACCCCTGGGACAGTAACACTGATAGATTAGACAAACGGAAACACTGCCAGATGTAGATCACTTTAGGTTGAAAAACTATGACAAAGACACAAGACTGTAATTTGTCTCCTCTCCTTTCAGTATGGGGTGGAATCTGTCACGTTTACATTAACGTTACTATAGCACTGATTTGATGCTGATCTATCCACGGTATTATTGAGATTGAAGTCAATAACTTTTCAATCAAGATTTTGTAGTGATAACTTTATTACTTGGATTTCCTCGTAGGAAATATTAAGCATAGGACACAATCAAAACAATTCTAAAACAGCAGATTGCCGAACATTTGCTGGGCGTATACATTTTCCTAGGTGTGTAGTAACCTCCTCTTGCTGTGCTACGTTCAGAGTTGAATACAGTGTGCACAATGCACATTATACCAAACACAGTACATTGACCAGCAACGGTTCACTGCAGACACAGACACATGTTCTGCTCTTATGAGCCCACCCCTTTCCATGACTGCACATAACCGCATTAAGTGACAGTAGTATTCTTCTTCACTGACAGTGTTATCTCGGGAACCTCCACAGGGCCTCTTAGCAAAGTGTAATACTATGTCTCAGTGGCAACCGGCCTCAAAGTCAACTCGGTTACATTTTAAATAGCTCTCCCTATTGTATTAGTGCTTCATTGACTCGACTGTTTGAAGATGTTCCAAAAATAAGTTCTAAAAATATAACATTTTATAATCCCAGTGTACTTTTTGCAATGTCAACGTTTGCTGTGATTGCTCCAAAGAACAAAGGAATTGGGTGTTGTCTTGTGGGAATAGTAGACTCTATTATATCACCATATTATCACATGTCTAAGTCCTTGCCTTGCTATAGGTTTAGGCTATCTATGAATCCCTTACTTCCCTCTACATACAGTAGTCTTTATCATACACAAGTTTTTCATCAGCGTATGTAATTGATTTCCTGATATTGATTTGGGGAAATTATTGATGTGGATAAAAAGCAAGACATTTCCCAGTGCCCTACTGTATGTCAGTGCTGTACGTGCTTACATAGCCAGCCATTATCAGTCAGCCCTCTGCTGAGGGGAGAATACACTCACAGAATATGCTTTATGTGGAAACTTCTGCATGACAAATGCGCACAGCACACAGGCCAGTGGCAGAACATACCACAGTACACACCACAGTACACTCAGCCGAAAACAGAACCTCAGCCAAGGAGTCTAAAGAGGATATCTCCCACTCTATGTAAATAATGTTGCTTTTCACATATTCAAACTCATCTATATGTGTGTTTGAGTTGAGAAGACGTGTCCATGTTTATGCTGCTGAGTAGTTAGCAGGATTAGGCCTTTATGTAAACAGATATCAATTTTCAAACTTGCAAGTGTATTAGGGAAGTGAAACTACAGATGTAGCATCTTAATTTGGCCACTATTTTGTTTCTTGGTATGTTCCTGCATTGCAGGAAATGCAAACGTATATTGTATTGAAGGTTTAAAAAGGCTTCTAACGATTGTCATTTACACTTTAAAATGGCAGGCTTGATTTGTCCTTAAGAAAAATGTATTAACTCCTACAAAAAAAATGTCCATTAATTATTTCACATTTTATGTTGCTGCAGGATCATTTTTCTGCTGTAGCAAACTGCCTCAAATTAAGATTCTACACCTGTAGGTACGTTTCTATGGTGAATAGCTGTGGTGGTAAAAATTTCAGGGGAAATTCATTATTGTGTCATTTGAACAGTGCTTGTTCCATTTTTGTGTGGGATGTCAGTTTAATCAACATGTATGTGACAAAAAAAAACGCCTGTGGTTGGTGTGGTGTTCAATGGCAGCGAAATGAACATCCATTTGTCAAACAGACAGGAAATAACTGTCAGGAAATAACTCTGTTCTCAAGACAGTGGAAATCCTTGCTGCAAAGATTTATTGCTGAAAATGAGTGTGGGGGAAAAAAAGGTAAACAGCCGAGTAGAAAGGGAGGCGTGTCTTTACAAGAACTATACAACAGTAAGAAGAGTCCATTTACTTAGGTTCTCTCATTCTAATGGAATGTTCTTACTCTGGTGACCGAGTGATACTATGTACTATATGTAACCTATTCAACAGAATAAGTCAACAGAGGAGAGATGCTTCAGATTGGGTAGTTTCATTATCAGGAACAAGTGCAATAGAAAGACCAAAGATCTATAATTATAGGACTAACTGGGATTTCATAAAGATAATGATTGAGAAACACTCATAGAGGACTTTGAATTCCCTTTGTTCACACACTAATGTGTGGAGATGCTTAATTCAAGGTACTTTTCTGTGAGGAATAACTGCAGAGAAGGACCAACGCCGCCTTGAAAAATATTAAAATAGACAAACAAAATAATTATTGACAAACTCGTTGTGAGATTTTAATTTCAGTTCCCTTTTTGTTATGCAGAAAACTTGTTGGCAGAGCTCCCAGTGTCTGTTCTGTGACAGATAGAATCTAAGATGACACACACCTGTCACAATCCCCACCCATCTCCAACCCACACCTCAGCTCTACTGTAGGGCAGCCACTTGGCAATAAAGCCCACAGCTCCAGAGGAACTCATTTCACTGTCAAGCTCTCTCTTTAACGGGTAAAATGTTATGGACTATATTTTTACTGCTCAATGGTTTGCTCGCTCTCGTCATTCTTTACTCTTCCCGCTCAAGGTAAATGTTCTTCATATTTCTGTTTGATTTGGATTGTTAAACAAGACATTGTAAATCAAGGACGTTATTTGAGTTTAAAAAGGATAGCCTGCAACATTTCAAGGATGAAGTCAATGTCGTTTGCTATAATTTAGTTTCTCTCTCTGATATTGAACATTTTGGTGAAAAAATTAACCAACGTCTCACATATTGTTTACTTAATCATTTACAAAGAAATGTACTTTCTATACAGAAATCAATTAATGAAAAAAATGTCAGGGTAAAAAATGCCTTACTGAACATACAGCATCGCTGAACGTGCAGGCTAGACCATTAACCTGGATTATCCAATTCTTCATGTAACCTTTCCCTAGACCATTCAAACCATTCAAACGCAGACCATTTCTTATACGGTACACATTGATTATGCCCTACTTCCTATTTCTACAGTGTATTACTAGCCTACGTTATGTCTGTATACATCAGCTCACACAGTTGACTGCTTTAGGGCATGTCCTTATGCCAACTGTAGAGCTACAACCAGTTGGTTTAGTTTGGGAGATGAAGTGATTTAACTCCTTTTATTGAACCGTGTTAATCTTGGTTGACAACTGTCTGTCTGTCTGTCTGTCTGTCTGTCTGTCTGTCTGTTTCTACCAGACAAAAAAATGAACCACCATTAGACAAAGGCTTCATTCCGTGGCTGGGTCATGCCCTGGAGTTTGGAAAAGATGCTGCAAAGTTTCTAACACGGATGAAACAAAAACATGGTGACATTTTTACGGTAGGAGTTCTCTATGCGTTTTTTTTGTACAAGCCAGTTTGCTAAAGCAGAAAAATATCCCTGCAGCAACAGGGAATGTAAGTTATGTGGAATTATAATTCATGGACATTTCTGTAGGGGTTGATAGATTTTTCCAAAGGGAAACAAACACAAGTCCAAAATGTCAAAGTGGAAATTACGAGCCGTTTTAAACCTCAAATACACTACAAGTTAAAACAATTCTGCATCGCAAGAAAGTTTGTCTGCAACAGGGTGATCAAATTAATATCAATCAATCAAATGTATTTATAAAGCCCTTCTTACATCAGCTGATGTCACAAAGCGCTGGACCCAGCCGAAAACCCCAAACAGCAAGCAATGCAGGTGTTGAAGCATGGTGGCTCGGAAAAACTCCCTAGAAAGGCCAGAACCTAGGAAGAAACCTATAGAGGAACCAGGCTATGAGGGGTGGCCAGTCCTCTTCTGGCTGTGCAGGGTGGAGATTATAACAGATTGGCCTGTTATAACAGATTATAACAGGCCAAGATGTTCAAACGTTCATAGATGGCCAGCAGGGTCAAATAATAATAATGACAGTGGTTGTCAAGGGTGCAACAGGTCAGCACCTCAGGAGTAAATGTCAGTTGGCTTTTCATAGCCAATCATTCAGAGTATCTCTACCGCTCCTGCTGTCTCTATAGAGTTAACAGCAGGTCTGGGACAGGTAGCACGTCTGGTGAAAAGGTCAGGGTTCCATAGCTACAGGCAGAACAGTTGATAATGGAGCAGCAGGTGTCCCCAGGTGGACTGGGGACAGCAAGGAGTCATCAGGCCAGGTAGTCCTGAGGCATGGTCCTAGGACTCAGGTCCTCCGATAGAGAGAGAGAGAGAAAGAAAGAAATAGAGAAAAAGAGAAAGAGAGAATTAGAGAGAGCATACTTAAATACACACAGGACACTGGATAAGACAGGAGAAATACTCCAAATATAACAGACTGACCCTAGCCCCCCGACACATAAACTACTGCAGCATAAATACTGGAGGCTGAGACAGGAGGGGTCGGGAGACACTGTGGCCCCGTCCGACGATACCCCCGGACAGGGCCAAACAGGCAGGATATAACCCCACCCACTTTACCAAAGCACAGCCCCCACACCACTAGAGGGATATCTTCAACCACCAACTTACCATCCTGAGACAAGGCAGAGTACAGCCCACAAAGATCTCCGACACGGCACAACCCAAGGGGGGCGCCAACCCGGACAGGAAGATCACGTTAGTGACTCAACCCACTCAAGTGACGCACCCCTCCTAGGGACGGCATGGAAGAGCACCAGTAAGCCAGTGACTCAGCCCCTGTAATAGGGTTAGAGTCAGAGAATCCCAGTGGAGAGAGGGGAAACGGCCAGGCAGGGACAGCAAGGGCGGTTCGTTGCTCCAGGCTTTTCCGTCACCTTCACACTCCTGGGCCAGACTGCACTCAATCATAGGACCTACTGTAGAGATGAGTCTTCAATAAAGACTTAAAGGTTGAGACCGAGTCCTCGTCTCTCACATGGATAGGCAGACCATTCCATAAAAATGGAGCTCTATAGGAGAAAGCCCTGCCTCCAGCAGTTTGCTTAGATATTCTAGGGACAGTACGGAGGCCTGCGTCTTGTGACCGTAGCGTACGTGTAGGTATGTATGGTAGGACCAAATCGGAAAATAGGTAGGAGCAAGCCCATGTAATGCTTTGTAGGTTAGCAGTAAAACCTTGAAATCAGCCCTTGCCTTAACAGGAAGCTAGTATAGAGAGGCTAGCACTGGAGTAATATGATCAATTTCTTTGGTTCTAAGTCAAGATTCTAGCAGCCGATACTATACTGTATCTGTACCTGAGTACCTTATCAATCTTCAACACATTCTTTATGTCTTTGTGACTGAGATATTAAGGGTTGCTGTGAACCTGGATAGGTTATTTTTCAAAAGCTTATTTCGTCTTTGTAGAGTGGTGCTATGTGCATCTCCTACTCACTACTCATTTAGCTTTCTCAAACAATCTCAAACACTTGTAATGTGTAATGTGACTACGACAGACATGTACAGACATGGCTGTGGCATTACCGTTTCAAATAATGTCTCCCAGGTGCGTGTTTGTGGTCGTTACATCACTGTGCTGCTGGATCCTAACTCCTATGACGCGGTCCTCGATGACAAAGTCTCTCTGGACTTCAGTCGCTACGCCCAGGTCCTGATGCAAAGGATCTTCAGCCTGAGACTACCCAATCACAACCCAGACACAGAGAGGGCCTGGATGGAACAGTAGGTGTTCTAGACCTGTATCCACATGACCTCATGCCTGACCTCACACACATCCACACCTGACCTCACACACATCCACACCTGTACACACACACCATCTTAATCCAATTCCGCTGGATCTACCTGTCCTTGTCAAGGACCATACCGTTTCTATTCTATTCTTTTCTATTACTGTAAATGGTATTGCGATGAGACATAATTTTCCACCAGAATAGATTACTTGTAAATTCATTTAATTCCCTGAGGTAACATGTTGTAGCAATAATTCGACCTCTCCATAAAATCCCTGTCCAGGCACTTCCAGGGCCCTAGCCTGGCCAGATTAAGCAGCACCATGCACCTCCACCTCCAGACACTGCTACGGGATGAGGAGAGGAGCTGTAGCCCAGCAGACTGGAGGCAGGATGGCCTCTTCAGCCTCTGTTACAGCTTGCTCTTCGGGTAAGAGCCAGAACCCAGAAACAAATTCTGTCTGGACTGGCCAGCTACTGTTCGTGTGTTTAACAGTCATCCTGCTCTTCAGGTTACATCAGACATTTCTCTGGGTCACTGGCCCGGGGGTTGATTTAGGCTCAAATGAAAATGAAAATTGCATAACTCTTACTCTAGACGTACTCTTACTCTAGAGTTAATGCTTCTTTCTGTCCTCGTAGGGCTGGGTATCTCACACTGTTCGGTGCAGAGAACAGCAACGATGTCACCGCACTCGCTACTGTCTACAAAGAGTTCCGCACGTTTGATGGTCTCCTCGCAAAACTGGCACGTTCAACCCTCAAGCAAGGTACATATACACGTATATACACGCATCTAATGCACGTGGTCGAACGTCACTTATATCAATACAGAATGGATCTATTCATACAATACGTTTCTGTCTCTCTGTACCTGTTTCTCTGTGTTCATGTGCGTGTCTCTGTGTGTGCCTGTGTCTCGGTGTACCTGTCACTCTGGTGCTATCTAGAACCTATAAGGATTCTTCGGCTGTCCCCATAGGATAACCCTTTGAATAACCTTTATGGTTCCAGATAGAACCTGTTTAGTTCCAGGTAGAAGCTTTTTGGGGTCCATGTAAAACCCTTTCCACAGAGGGTTCTACATGGAACCCTAAAGAGTTCTACCCGGAACCGGAACTGGAATCAAAAAGGGTTCTCCTATGGGGACAGCTGAAGAACCCTTTTGAACCCTTTTTTCTAAGAGTGTACCTGTCTCTCTCTGGGTGATCTTTCCTCTCAAACCTGTCTCTCTTTCTATGTTGCTAGAGGAGAAGAGGACAGCAAGCCTGTCCCAGGAGAGACTGTGGGAGCTGCTGTCCCCAGCGTGGCTGAGCAGAGGAAAGGGGTCAGAGAGCAGCTCCTGGCAGCAGAGTTACCTCAGCCATCTACAGACGGAAGGAGTGGACACGGAGATGCAGAGACGAGCCATGCTGCTTCAGCTCTGGGCCACCCAGGTAAGTGGGAAAGTCAAGAACACACCCTCACATGCACAGATGCAAGAGCATGTAAGAGCATGCACACACACACGCACACACACACACACACACACACACAAAAAAAAACACATGCAAGCACAGGCATACAAGCACGCACACACATGCACATGCACACACACACACACACACACACACACACACAAAAAAAAACACATGCAAGCACAGGCATACAAGCACGCACACACATGCACATGCACACACACACACACACACACACACACACACACACACACACACACACACACACACACACACACACACACACACACACACACACACACACACACACACACACACACACACACACACACACACACAGTGTTCTACCACACCTGGATGTCACTCTCATACCTTCTCTTCCTGTGTCCTCTTTAAGACCTGTGGCCCTGGCATGAATAAGTCCACAGGATTCTTCTCTCCCAGTGACTCATGACTTCCTTGTTGACACAGTTGACTCGTTATGTCATTATGTGAGAAGTAATGATTGTTAGGAATGTGACATCAGTTTCTATGAATGTGTTTTCATGTCACCTGGGCTTGTTTGGAGTTCTGTGTAAACTGATGTGGGACAATGGGTCCACACATTCCAGAACATTATTGAAAAAAGAAGAGTTGGCAGGTCGCCCAAACCAACCTGTCTAATTTCAGAATTAGATCAAATGTTAGGCCTACAGTACACAAATTGTAGGAGGATTTAGAAGGAAGTGGTATGCTATCAAATACATGAAACACATGGTTTCCATGTGTTTGATGCCATTCCATTTCTCCGGTTTTGCCATTATTATGAGCCGTCCTCCCCTAAGCAGCATCCACTGATTAAGATGTATCATCTGTAATAGACATCAATGAATATTGATGTCAAAATCCAATATAGATCACAGCAATGAAGCATTATCTAACTCTATATTTATGAGCTCCAGAGGCAGTTTAATAGCAGGCTCCTTGTGGCTTCCTGTCTCAAACCAATCCCAACAAATTGTTGTGAATGAGCTGCTGTTGCACTGTGTGGCCAGATGGGGGAGCTAGTGTAATGTCTGTCTGTCTGGTACCTGCCTTCACCACCAGCCTCGGAAAACAATAGAGCCACAGGTGTCATCTGTACCAGGCCTTCTCTGCTCCCTCTGGGACTTTGGCTGCTACTTTCAGCCTGGAGCATTGGAGGCCTAGTCGGCCCACTCAGACCAGGGGAGCAGGGAGAGAGTCCTTCGCCAAGATGGAGCCTCTCCCTCTGGGGACCTTGGCTCATCTGCCAGGCTCATCTGCCAGGCTAGGATAGGAGAGTGCAGCTAGTCCCTTAGCATCACTGTTCTCTGCGTATTAATGTCTTTTCTGGAACAGAGACTCACTGTTCCAGTCACAGACAATCAGACAGAGCCAATCACCACTGAAACGTATTAGAACTGAGGCTGAGTATAAGGAAGTGCCATGGAGAATATCTTCTGGTTGTTGTCTCTGTCACCACCAGTCGTACAGAGGTACTGTGGGCTTCCTCAGTAACAACACAATACTGAGTGAATCAGAGATGTCACTGAAATCAAACATGCCAAATGTAGTTTTTCCATCGCAGATGTTTAGTTCCATGCTCTCTGCATACAACAGACACAATCGCTAGATATTGCAAGAAAGTTATGAGAGCTTTATGTTTCTGGCTCTGTGTGTGTTGTTGTTGGGGATTGGAGTGGAGGCAGTTCCACAGTCCAGTGAATCTCTGAAACAGCCTGTCAGTGAGGCTCCAGTCCAATGTCAATATGCCTATGATGGACCCCAGGGAGCCTGTGTCACATTCAGCCCATCACACACCTGACTGCGGCTCTGCTTTCAACACAACTACACCAGTACACAGTGTACACACTCAGAGGAGTGGAGGAGGAGGTAAAGTTCCTTACCGTGTACACGTCTAATAGTGAATTCAATGGCAATTCAAAGTGTCTCAATCTGATTTTTTTTAAACACTATACATTGTCGGTAAGAACGTGCAGCATTTGAAATGGCTATTTCTACTGCAACACTTCGACTGTAACCCAGCAAACTGGGACCACAAGAGATGAAGCCTCACACAGTTTGTGTAGCCTAGTGTCTGTCGTAACGGATCTGTGACGGGACAGGCCAGGGAGTCAACCAGAGATCCATTGGACCTGGTCTTCATCTTGCATTAGCCCTGGTTGTCAGTCGATCGGTGAAGACCTGGCCTGCAAGGGGGTGAGGAGAGAAGCTCCCTGAGCCCACTGCAATTATTGGCTGACAGGTTCAGACAGACGTCTCTCAGCCCTGTCTACACAGCCCTGACAGCTCTGATGGCTCCTCACTGCTCCTCAGATCACTACAGTACAGTACAGCAGTATCACGATGCAGGGTGGGATACAAAAAAAGAGAGAGAAAATAAAAGTAAAGTGAGACTGAAAGAAAGAGAGATTTAGATGTGTCTAAACCCGCTTCCATTTTCCCCTGGGGGCTTCTGCAGCGTGTTCACACAGCGTGCTCTATAACTGCAAGGTATCTACCTCATCATGCTCGGTAATGCGTTCACTGTCTTTGACGGACTGAGAGTGAGCATTGTATACTCTGTAACTGCCAAACTGTGAGTCGATGTTGTGTTGTTCCATTCCAGGGTAACGCTGGGCCTGCTGCTTTCTGGCTTCTGAGTTTCCTGCTCACGCACCCCGAGGCCATGAGAGCTGTGAGGAAGGAGATCAGAGGCCTGCGTCTACAGGAGGACGGCTCTCTACAGCGACACCCTCTGGACACACTGGAGCACCACAGCACACCTGTGTTCAGTAAGCGCTCAAACAACCTCCTCTATTATTCACTCACACTCTCTTCCACCTCGGGGCTCTCAAGGCTCTGCCTGTCCAGCCAAAGACATGCAGTGAAATATTGAACCAAAGCTCATCTGAACTGTGTGGATCAACAGAGTGAAAAAATGAAAGAATCAGAGAGCCGAATGAGTAAAGATTGATAAATATTGTTTTGTTTTTTTAGCTGTGGTTGATTAAGGTTAACGTTTGCTTGCCACAGGGTGATATTAGAACATATTCTTGTGATCCATAGCATTCCAGAAGGACATACCTATAGTTTTATGATTGTGTAGTCTGGTGGCAGATCAGTTTGTGCTGTATAACGCCTACGGTTGTTCAAATCAAATCAAATGTTATTTGGCACATGCGCCGAATACAACAGGTGTAGACTTGACAGTGAAATGCTTACTTATAAGCCCTTAACCAACAATGCAGTTTTAACAACAACAAAAAAACATCAAAAAACAAATCAAAATATCAAATAATTATAGAGCAGCAGTAAAATAACAACAGCGGAGCTATATACAGGGGGTACCGATACAGAGTCAATGTTGAGGCTATAAACAGGGGGTACCGGTACAGAGTCAATGTGGAGGCTATATACAGGGGGTACCGGTACAGAGTCAATGTGGAGGCTATATACAGGGGGTACCGGTACAGAGTCAATGTGGAGGCTAAATACAGGGGGTACCGGTACAGAGTCAATGTGGAAGCTATATACAGGGGGTACCGGTACAGAGTCAATGTGGAGGCTATACACAGGGGGTACCGGTACAGAGTCAATGTGGAGGCTATATACAGGGGGTACCGGTACAGAGTCAATGTGGAGGTTATATACAGGGGGTACCGGTACAGAGTCAATGTGGAGGCTATATACAGGGGATACCGGTACAGAGTCAATGTGCAGGTTATATACAGGGGGTACCGGTATAGAGTCAATGTGGAGGCTATATACAGGGGGTACCGGTACAGAGTCAATGTGGAGGCTATATACAGGGGGTACCGGTACAGAGTCAATGTGGAGGCTATATACAGGGGGTACCGGTACAGAGTCAATGTGGAGGCTAAATACAGGGGGTACCAGTACAGAGTCAATGTGGAAGCTATATACAGGGGGTACCGGTACAGAGTCAATGTGGAGGCTATAGACTGGGGGTACCGGTACAGAGTCAATGTGGAGGCTATATACAGGGGGTACCGGTACAGAGTCAATGTGGAGGTTATATACAGGGGGTACCGGTACAGAGTCAATGTGGAGGCTATATACAGGGGATACCGGTACAGAGTCAATGTGCAGGTTATATACAGGGGTACCGGTATAGAGTCAATGTGGAGGCTATATACAGGGGGTACCAGTACAGAGTCAATGTGGAGGCTATATACAGGGGGTACCGGTACAGAGTCAATGTGGAGGCTATATACAGGGGGTACCGGTACAGAGTCAATGTGGAGGCTATATACAGGGGGTACCGGTATAGAATCAATGTGGAGGCTATATACAGGGGGTACCGGTACAGAGTCAATGTGGAGGTTATATACAGGGGGTACCTTTACAGAGTCAATGTGGAGGCTATATACAAGGGGTACCGGTACAGAGTCAATGCGGAGGCTATATACAGGGGGTACCGGTACAGAGTCAATGTGGAGGCTATATACAGGGGGTACCGGTACAGAGTCAATGTGGAGGCTATATACAGGGGGTACCGGTACAGAGTCAATGTGGAGGCTATATACAAGGGGTAGCGGTACAGAGTCACTGTGGAGGCTATATACAGGGGGTACCGGTACAGAGTCAATGTGGAGGCTATATACAGGGGGTACCAGTACAGAGTCAATGTGGAGGCTATATACAGGGGGTACCAGTACAGAGTCAATGTGGAGGTTATATACAGGGGGGGCCGGTACAGAGTCAATGTAGAGGCAATATACAGGGGGTACCGGTACAGAGTCAATATGGAGGCTATATACAGGGGGTACCAGTACAGAGTCAATGTGGAGGCTACATACAGGGGGTACCGGTACAGAGTCAATGTGGAGGCTATATACAGGGGGTACCAGTACAGAGTCAATGTGGAGGCTATATACAGGGGGTACAGGTACAGAGTCAATGTGGAGGCTATATACAGGGGGTACCGGTACAGAGTCAATGTGGAGGTTATATACAGGGGGTCCCGTTACAGTGTCAATGTTGAGGCTAGATACAGGGGGTACAGGTACAGAGTCAATGTGGAGGCTATATACAGGGGGTACCGGTACAGAGTCAATGTGCAGGGGCACCGGTTAGTTGAGGTAATATGTACATGTAGGTATGTATATGTAGGTATGTATATGTACATGTAGGTACATGTAGGTACATGTAGGTAGAATTATTAAGGTGACTATGCATAGATAATAACAGAGAGTAGCTGCAGCGTAAAAGAGGGTACTGAAAATAGTCTGGGTAGCCATTTGATTAGATGTTCAGGAGTCTTATGGCTTGGGGTTAGAAGCCGTTTAGAAGCCTCATGGACCTAGACTTGGCGTTCCGTTACAACTTGCCGTGCTGTAGCAGAGAGAACAGTCTATGAGTAGGGTGGTTAGAGTCTTTGACAAATCTTAGGGCTTTGCTCTGACACCACCTGGTATAGAGGTCCTGGATGGCAGGAAGCTTGGCCTCGGTAATGTACTGGGCCGTACGCACTACCCTCTGTAGGCCAAGCAGTTGCCATACCAGGCAGTGAAGCAACCCGTCAGGATGCTCTCGATGGTGTAGCTGAGGATCTGAACCTTTTGAGGATCTGAGGACCCATGCCAAATCTTTTCAGTCTCCTGAGTGGGAATAGGTTTTGTCATGCCCTCTTTACGACTGTTTAGGTGTGCTTGGGCCATTTTAGTTTGTTGGTGATGTGGATGCCAAGGAACTTGAAGCTCTCAATCTGCTCCACTACAGCCCTGTCGATTCGAATGGGGGCGTGCTCGGCCCTCCTTTTCCTGTAGTCCACAAAAATCTTCTTTGTCTTGATCACGTTGAGGGAAAGGTTGTTGGCTTGCACCACCCAGCCAGGTCTCTAATCTCCTCCCTATAGGCTTTCTCGTCGTTGTCGGTGATCAGGCCTACCTCTGTTGTGTCATCGGCAAACTTAATGATGGTGTTGGAGTCGTGCCTGGCCGTGCAGTCATTAGTGAACAGGGATTACAGCATAGGACTGAGCAGGAACCCTGAGGGGCCCCCGTGTTGTGGATCAGCATGGTGGATGTGTTGTTACCTACCCTCACCACCTGTGGGCGGCCCGTCAGCAAGTCCAGAATCCAGTTGCAGAGGGAGGTGTTTAGTCCAAGGGTCCTTAGCTTAGTGATGAGCTTTGAGGGCTGTATGGTGTTGAACGCTGTGCAATGAATAGCATTCTCACATAGGTTTTCCTTTTGTCCAGGTGTGAAAGGGCAGTGTGGAGTGCAATAGAGATTGTGTCATCTGTGGATTGGTTGGGGCGGTATGCAAATTTGAGTGGGTCTAGGTTTTCTGGGATAATGGTGTTGATCTCAGCATTGACCATCCTTTCAAAGCACTTCATGGCTACAGATGTGAGTGCTACGGGTCGGTAGTTGTTTAGGCAGGTTACCTTAGCGTTCTTGGGCACAGGGACTATGGTGGTCTGCTTGGTATTACAGACTCAGACAGGGAGAGGTTGAAAATGTCAGTGAAGACAATTGCCAGTTGGTCAGCGTATGCTCAGAGTACATGTCCCGGTAATCCGTCTGAACCTACGACCTTGTGAATGTTGACCAGCTGTCAACCGTTGGAGTTGGCTTTACAACACAAACAGATCTGGCACAAGGGTAGTGATTATGATTATTGAAGGTGAATGATTATTCACAGGATTATTCACATGCACCCGGCAGCCACCCCTCTGACATCATACTTATTGTCCCTCCAATCACAGACAGTGTTCTGAGTGAGACCCTGCGTCTGACCGCTGCTGCCCTCATCACCAGAGAGGTGGTCCAGGACAAGACCCTTTGTCTGGCCAGTGGACAGGCATACCACCTCAGACAGGGGGACAGGGTGTGTATGTTCCCCTTCCTCAGCCCTCAGATGGACCCCCAGATACACCACGATCCACAGGTAATACAACTGTTACCTGACAAAGACCCAGTTGATGTTGAAATATTGTCTGAATAAATGGAACACCTGCCAGTGTACAGATTTCTTTTAGTTTTAGATTACTGTTCAGTCTAATCCAGCACCTGAGACAAAGGCTTTTACGAATGTGTGCCTACAAGCCATAGACTGTTCTCTCTTGCAGGAAGTCTGACACCAACAGGCTCCTGAACAGCTTCTATCCCGAGCCATAAGACTGATAATTAGCTAACAAAATGGCCACACAGAATCTGAATTGACCGTTGTAATTTTATTTTTGCACTGTCTCTTTGCACACTCACAGGAACATACACACTCACGCACACTGACACCCCAACACAAACATAACATGCACACACACGCATGCACGCACACACTCACATACATTCATCATTTAGGATGCTGCTGCTGTTTATTATACATCCTGTTGCCGAGTCACCTTACCCCTATACCTTTCTACCTCTTATCACTCCAGTATCCCTGCACATCGTCAATATGGTACTGGAACTAACGCTGTAACTGACCCTGTTTATAGCTTACTTTCTTTCTCCTGTTATTCTTATTTCTTATTTTTATTTTTTTGTGTGATTTTGTTCTACCTTGCTATTTTTAGTACTACACTAATAACCACGTTTCCATCCAAAGTTTTCATGCGAGCAAACGCAAAATCAAGACGGCTGTAATGGAAACAGGAAGTTACGGTACCATTTTAAAAAGGCCAACAGGTATAGAGGTCCTGGATGGCAGGAAGCCATTTGTTATGTTACAGCCTTATTCAGAAATGGATTCAATAGTTCTTCACTCATCAATCTACACAAAATATCCCATAATGACAAAGGAAAATCCATTTTTGCAAAAAAAAAAAACAGGAATATTACATTTACATAAGTATTCCGACAGTTTACTCAGTACTTTGTTGAAACACCTTTGGCAGCGATTATAGCCTTGAGTCTTCTTGTGTAATGTGCTACAAGCTTGGCACACCTGTATTTGGGAAGTTTCTCCCATTCTTCTCTGCAGATCCTCTCAAGTTCTGTCAGGTTGGAGGGGAGCGTCGCTGCACAGCTATTTTCAGGCCTCTCTAGAGATGTTCATTTCCGGGCTCTGGCTGGGCCATTCAAAGACATTTAGAGACTTGTCCCAAAGCCTCTCCTGCGTTGTCTTGGCTGTGTACTTAGGGTCATTGTCCTGTTGGAAGGTGAACCTTCACCCCAGTCTGAGGTCCTCAAGGATCTCTCTGTACTTTTCTCTATTCATCTTTCCGTCTATCCTGACTAGTCTCCCAGACTCTGCCACTGAAAAACATCCCCACAGCATGATGCTGTCACCACCATGCTTCACTGTGGGGATGGTGCCAGGTTTCCTCCAGACGTTACGCTTGGCATTCAGGCCAAAGAGTTCAATCTTGGTTTCATCTGACCAGAGAATCTTGTCCTCTAGGTGCCTTTTGGCAAACTCCAAGGGTGTTGTCATGTGCCT